>NW_027311980.1:0-32500 GCF_040954645.1 Diabrotica undecimpunctata
CGAACGGACACACACATACGTACACACACACTCACACACACACACACGCACACACGCACGCACACATACCCTCTTCACCTCTCGACTCCTACCCATTAGTCGCCTCTTCGACAGGCAGGGCCTTCTTGCCACGGTTGTGTTCTCATTTCAGCGAGCCGACCGGACACACACACACACGGACACACAAACACACGCACACAGGCACAAACGCACCCACGCAAACGCACACGCACACGCACATACTCTCCACCTCTCGACTTCTATACATTAGTCGCCTCTTAAGACAGGCAGGGCCCTCTTGCCACGAACGCATTCTTATCTCTGCGAGCCGAACGGACACAAACACACACTCACACAGACAAGCACGCACACACGCCAGTTACACGCACACACACATATACTCACGCACACACAAACACGCACACACGCACACACACATACATTCTTCACCTCTCGACTCCTACCTATTAGTCGTCTCTCACGACAGGCAGGGCCTTCTTGCCTCGGCCGTGTTCTTATCTCTGCAAGCCGAACGGACACACACACACATACTCACACACGCACACACACACGCACACACGCACCCACACACATACACTCTTCACATCTCGACTACTACCTATTAGTCGCCCACTCTTCACCTCTCGACTCCTACCCATTAGTCGCCCCGTACGATTTGCATCGCCTCCTTGCCACGGCTGTTTACTTATCTCTGCGAGCCGAAGGGACACACACACATACACACACACACTCACAAACACATACAAACACACGCACGCACACACGCACACACACATACACTCACACACACACAAACAAGCACACACGCACACACACATACATTCTTCACCTCTCGACTCCTACCTATTAGTCGCCGCTTACGACAGGCAGGGCCTTCTTGCCTTGGCCGTGTTCTTATCACTGCAAGCCGAACGGACACACACACCTACTCACACACGCACACACACACGCACACACGCACACACACATACACTCTTCACCTCTCGACTTCTACCTATTAGTCGCCTCTTACGATAGGCAGGGCCTTCTTGCCTCGGTCGTGTTCTTATTTCTGCAAGCCGAACTAACACACACACATACTCACACACGCACACACACACGCACACACGCACACACACACATACACTCTTCACCTCTCGACTCCTACTTATTACTCGCCTCTTACGACAGGCAGGGCCTTCTTGCCACGGCTGTGTTCTTATCTCTGCGAGCCGAACGCACACACACACACTCACACACACTCACACACTCACATACACACACACTTAAACACGCACGCACACACGCACACACACACACATACACTCTTCACCTCTCGACTACTACCCATTATTCTCCTCTTTCTACCGGCAGGGACTTCTTGCCACGGCCGTGTTCTTATCTCTGCAAGCCGAACGGACACACACACACACACGCACACACAAACACACGCACACAGGCACACACGCACACACGCACACACACACGCACACACGCACACATACACTCTTCACCTCTCGACTACTACCCATTATTCTCCTCTTTCTACCGGCAGGGACTTCTTGCCACGGCTGTGTTCTTATCTCTGCGAGCCGAACGCACACACACACACTCACACACACTCACACACTCACATACACACACACTTAAACACGCACGCACACACGCACACACACACACATACACTCTTCACCTCTCGACTACTACCCATTATTCTCCTCTTTCTACCGGCAGGGCCTTCTTGCCACGGCTGTGTTCTTATCTCTGCGAGCCGAACGCACACACACACACTCACACACACTCACACACTCACATACACACACACTTAAACACGCACGCACACACGCACACACACACACATACACTCTTCACCTCTCGACTACTACCCATTATTCTCCTCTTTCTACCGGCAGGGACTTCTTGCCACGGCCGTGTTCTTATCTCTGCAAGCCGAACGGACACACACACACACACGCACACACAAACACACGCACACAGGCACACACACACACACGCACACACGCACGCACACATACCCTCTTCACCTCTCGACTCCTACCCATTAGTCGCCTCTTCGACAGGCAGGGCCTTCTTGCCACGGTTGTGTTCTCATTTCAGCGAGCCGACCGGACACACACACACACGGACACACAAACACACGCACACAGGCACAAACGCACCCACGCAAACGCACACGCACACGCACACACTCTCCACCTCTCGACTTCTATCCATTAGTCGCCTCTTAAGACAGGCAGGGCATTCTTGCCACGAACGCATTCTTATCTCTGCGAGCCAAACGGACACACACACACACTCACACAGACAAGCACGCACACACGCCACTTACACGCACACACACATACACTCACGCACACACAAACACGCACACACGCACACACACATACATTCTTCACCTCTCGACTCCTACCTATTAGTCGTCTCTCACGACAGGCAGGGCCTTCTTGCCTCGGCCGTGTTCTTATCTCTGCAAGCCGAACGGACACACACACATACTCACACACGCACACACAAACACGCACACACGCACACACACATACCCTCTTCACCTCTCGACTCCTACCCATTAGTCGCCTCTTACGACAGGCAGGGCCTTCTTGCCACGGTTATGTTCTCATTTCAGCGAGCCGACCGGACACACACACACACGGACACACAAACACACGCACACAGGCACGAACGCACACACGCAAACGCACACGCACACACTCTCCACCTCTCGACTCCTATCCATTAGTCGCCTCTTAAGACAGGCAGGGCCTTTTTGCCACGAACGCATTCTTATCTCTGGGAGCCGAACGGACACACACACACTCACACACAAACACACACACGCACACACTCACATACCCTCTTCACCTCTCGACTCCTACCCATTAGTCGCCTCTTACGACAGGCAGGGCCTTCTTGCCACGGCCGCGTTCTCATTTCAGCGAGCCGACCGGACACACCCACACACGCACAAACAAACACACGCACACAGGCACAAACGCACACACGCAAACGCACACGCACACACTCTCCACCTCTCGACTCCTATCCATTAGTCGCCTTTTAAGACAGGCAGGGCCTTCTTGCCACGAACGCATTCTTATTTCTGCAAGCCGAACGGACACACACACACGCACACACGCACACACGCACACGCACACCCACACGCACACACTCTCCACCTCTCGATCCTATCCATTAGTCGCCTCTTAAGACAGGCAGGGCCTTCTTGCCACGGACGTATTCTCATCTCTGCGAGCCGAACGGACACACACACACGCACAGACAAATACACGCACACAGGCACACACGCACACACGCACACGTACACGCACACGCACACGCTCTCCACCTCTCGACTCCTATCCATTAGTCGCCCCTTAAGACAGGCAGGGCCTTCTTGCCTCGGCCGTATTCTTATCTCTGCAAGCCAAACGGACACACAGACATACACACACACACTTACACACGCACAAACACACGCACACACACACAGACACATACACACTTCACCTCTCGACTCCTATTCATTAGACGCCTCTTACGACAGGCAGGGACTTCTTGCCACGGCCGTGTTCTTATCTCTGCGAGCCCAACGGACACACACACACTCACACGCACACATGCACACACACACGCACACACGCACACACACACAAATACACTCTTCACCTCTCGACTGCTACCCATTAGTCGCCTCTTACGACAGGCAGGGCCTTCTTGCCACGGCCGTGTTCTCATTTCAGCGAGCCGACCGGACACACCCACACAACGCATTCTTATTTCTGCAAGCCGAACGGACACACACACACGCACACACGCACACACGCACACACGCACACGCACACCCACACGCACACACTCTCCACCTCTCGATCCTATCCATTAGTCGCCTCTTAAGACAGGCAGGGCCTTCTTGCCACGGACGTATTCTCATCTCTGCGAGCCGAACGGACACACACACACGCACAGACAAATACACGCACACAGGCACACACGCACACACGCACACGTACACGCACACGCACACGCTCTCCACCTCTCGACTCCTATCCATTAGTCGCCCCTTAAGACAGGCAGGGCCTTCTTGCCTCGGCCGTATTCTTATCTCTGCAAGCCAAACGGACACACAGACATACACACACACACTTACACACGCACAAACACACGCACACACACACAGACACATACACACTTCACCTCTCGACTCCTATTCATTAGACGCCTCTTACGACAGGCAGGGACTTCTTGCCACGGCCGTGTTCTTATCTCTGCGAGCCCAACGGACACACACACACTCACACGCACACATGCACACACACACGCACACACGCACACACACACAAATACACTCTTCACCTCTCGACTGCTACCCATTAGTCGCCTCTTACGACAGGCAGGGCCTTCTTGCCACGGCCGTGTTCTCATTTCAGCGAGCCGACCGGACACACCCACACACGCACACACAAACACACGCACACAGGCACAAACGCACACACGCAAACGCACACGCACACACTCTCCACCTCTCGACTCCTATCCATTAGTCGCCTCTTAAGACAGGCAGGGCCTTCTTGCCACGAACGCATTCTTATCTCTGCAAGCCGAACGGACACACACACACGCACACACGCACACACGCACACGCACACCCACACGCACACACTCTCCACCTCTCGACTCCTATCCATTAGTCGCCTCTTAAGACAGGCAGGGCCTTCTTGCCACGGACGTATTCTCATCTCTGCGAGCCGAACGGACACACACACACGCACAGACAAACACACGCACACAGGCACACACGCACACACGCACACGTACACGCACACGCACACGCTCTCCACCTCTCGACTCCTATCCATTAGTCGCCCCTTAAGACAGGCAGGGCCTTCTTGCCTCGGCCGTATTCTTATCTCTGCAAGCCAAACGGACACACAGACATACACACACACACTCACACACGCACAAACACACACACGCACACACTCACATACCCTCTTCACCTCTCGACTCCTACCCATTAGTCGCCTTTTACGACAGGCAGGGCCTTCTTGCCACGAACGCATTCTTATCTCTGCAAGCCGAACGGACACACACACACGCACACACGCACACACGCACACACGCACACACGCACACACGCACACACGCACACGCACACCCACACGCACACACTCTCCACCTCTCGATTCCTATCCATTAGTCGGCTCTTAAGACAGGCAGGGCCTTCTTGCCACGGACGTATTCTCATCTCTGCGAGCCGAACGGACACACACACACGCACAGACAAACACACGCACACAGGCACACACGCGCACACGCACACGTACACGCACACGCACACGCTCTCCACCTCTCGACTCCTATCCATTAGTCGCCCCTTAAGACAGGCAGGGCCTTCTTGCCTCGGCCGTATTCCTATCTCTGCAAGCCAAACGGACACACAGACATACACACACACACTCACACACGCACAAACACACGCACACACACACACAGACACATACACTCTTCACCTCTCAACACCTATTCATTAGACGCCTCTTACGACAGGCAGGGACTTCTTGCCACGGCAGTGTTCTTATCTCTGCGAGCCGAAAGGACACAGACACACACTCACACAGACAAGCACGCACACACGCCACTTACACGCACACACACATACACTCACGCACACACAAACACGCACACACGCACACACACATACCCTCTTCACCTCTCGACTCCTACCCATTAGTCGCCTCTTACGACAGGCAGGGCCTTCTTGCCACGGTTATGTTCTCATTTCAGCGAGCCGACCGGACACACACACACACGGACACACAAACACACGCACACAGGCACAAACGCACCCACGCAAACGCACACGCACACGCACACACTCTCCACCTCTCGACTTCTATCCATTAGTCGCCTCTTAAGACAGGCAGGGCATTCTTGCCACGAACGCATTCTTATCTCTGCGAGCCAAACGGACACACACACACACTCACACAGACAAGCACGCACACACGCCACTTACACGCACACACACATACACTCACGCACACACAAACACGCACACACGCACACACACATACATTCTTCACCTCTCGACTCCTACCTATTAGTCGTCTCTCACGACAGGCAGGGCCTTCTTGCCTCGGCCGTGTTCTTATCTCTGCAAGCCGAACGGACACACACACATACTCACACACGCACACACAAACACGCACACACGCACACATACATACCCTCTTCACCTCTCGACTCCTACCCATTAGTCGCCTCTTACGACAGGCAGGGCCTTCTTGCCACGGTTATGTTCTCATTTCAGCGAGCCGACCGGACACACACACACACGGACACACAAACACACGCACACAGGCACAAACGCACACACGCAAACGCACACGCACACACTCTCCACCTCTCGACTCCTATCCATTAGTCGCCTCTTAAGACAGGCAGGGCCTTTTTGCCACGAACGCATTCTTATCTCTGGGAGCCGAACGGACACACACACACTCACACACAAACACACACACGCACACACTCACATACCCTCTTCACCTCTCGACTCCTACCCATTAGTCGCCTCTTACGACAGGCAGGGCCTTCTTGCCACGGCCGCGTTCTCATTTCAGCGAGCCGACCGGACACACCCACACACGCACAAACAAACACACGCACACAGGCACAAACGCACACACGCAAACGCACACGCACACACTCTCCACCTCTCGACTCCTATCCATTAGTCGCCTTTTAAGACAGGCAGGGCCTTCTTGCCACGAACGCATTCTTATTTCTGCAAGCCGAACGGACACACACACACGCACACACGCACACACGCACACGCACACCCACACGCACACACTCTCCACCTCTCGATTCCTATCCATTAGTCGCCTCTTAAGACAGGCAGGGCCTTCTTGCCACGGACGTATTCTCATCTCTGCGAGCCGAACGGACACACACACACGCACAGACAAATACACGCACACAGGCACACACGCACACACGCACACGTACACGCACACGCACACGCTCTCCACCTCTCGACTCCTATCCATTAGTCGCCCCTTAAGACAGGCAGGGCCTTCTTGCCTCGGCCGTATTCTTATCTCTGCAAGCCAAACGGACACACAGACATACACACACACACTTACACACGCACAAACACACGCACACACACACAGACACATACACTCTTCACCTCTCGACTCCTATTCATTAGACGCCTCTTACGACAGGCAGGGACTTCTTGCGACGGCCGTGTTCTTATCTCTGCGAGCCCAACGGACACACACACACTCACACGCACACATGCACACACACACGCACACACGCACACACACACAAATACACTCTTCACCTCTCGACTGCTACCCATTAGTCGCCTCTTACGACAGGCAGGGCCTTCTTGCCACGGCCGTGTTCTCATTTCAGCGAGCCGACCGGACACACCCACACACGCACACACAAACACACGCACACAGGCACAAACGCACACACGCAAACGCACACGCACACACTCTCCACCTCTCGACTCCTATCCATTAGTCGCCTCTTAAGACAGGCAGGGCCTTCTTGCCACGAACGCATTCTTATCTCTGCAAGCCGAACGGACACACACACACGCACACACGCACACACGCACACGCACACCCACACGCACACACTCTCCACCTCTCGACTCCTATCCATTAGTCGCCTCTTAAGACAGGCAGGGCCTTCTTGCCACGGACGTATTCTCATCTCTGCGAGCCGAACGGACACACACACACGCACAGACAAACACACGCACACAGGCACACACGCACACACGCACACGTACACGCACACGCACACGCTCTCCACCTCTCGACTCCTATCCATTAGTCGCCCCTTAAGACAGGCAGGGCCTTCTTGCCTCGGCCGTATTCTTATCTCTGCAAGCCAAACGGACACACAGACATACACACACACACTCACACACGCACAAACACACACACGCACACACTCACATACCCTCTTCACCTCTCGACTCCTACCCATTAGTCGCCTTTTACGACAGGCAGGGCCTTCTTGCCACGGCCGCGTTCTCATTTCAGCGAGCCGACCGGACACACCCACACACGCACACACAAACACACGCACACAGGCACAAACGCACACAAGCAAACGCACACGCACACACTCTCCACCTCTCGATTCCTATCCATTAGTCGCCTCTTAAGACAGGCAGGGCCTTCTTGCCACGGACGTATTCTCATCTCTGCGAGCCGAACGGACACACACACACGCACAGACAAATACACGCACACAGGCACACAGGCACACACGCACACACGCACACGTACACGCACACGCACACGCTCTCCACCTCTCGACTCCTATCCATTAGTCGCCCCTTAAGACAGGCAGGGCCTTCTTGCCTCGGCCGTATTCTTATCTCTGCAAGCCAAACGGACACACAGACATACACACACACACTTACACACGCACAAACACACGCACACACACACAGACACATACACTCTTCACCTCTCGACTCCTATTCATTAGACGCCTCTTACGACAGGCAGGGACTTCTTGCCACGGCCGTGTTCTTATCTCTGCGAGCCAAACGGACACACACACACTCACACGCACACACGCACACACACACGCACACACGCACACACACACAAATACACTCTTCACCTCTCGACTCCTACCCATTAGTCGCCTCTTACGACAGGCCGGGCCTTCTTGCCACGGACGTATTCTTATCTCTGCGAGCCGAACGGACACACACACACGCACAGACAAACACACGCACACAGGCACACACGCACACACGCACACGTACACGCACACGCACACGCTCTCCACCTCTCGACTCCTATCCATTAGTCGCCCCTTAAGACAGGCAGGGCCTTCTTGCCTCGGCCGTATTCTTATCTCTGCAAGCCAAACGGACACACAGACATACACACACACACTCACACACGCACAAACACACACACGCACACACTCACATACCCTCTTCACCTCTCGACTCCTACCCATTAGTCGCCTCTTACGACAGGCAGGGCCTTCTTGCCACGGCCGCGTTCTCATTTCAGCGAGCCGACCGCACACACCCACACACGCACACACAAACACACGCACACAGGCACAAACGCACACACGCAAACGCACACGCACACACTCTCCACCTCTCGACTCCTATCCAATAGTCGCCTCTTAAGACAGGCAGGGCCTTCTTGCCACGAACGCATTCTTATCTCTGCAAGCCGAACGGACACACACACATGCACACACGCACACACGCACACGCACACCCACACGCACACACTCTCCACCTCTCGATTCCTATCCATTAGTCGCCTCTTAAGACAGGCAGGGCCTTCTTGCCACGGACGTATTCTCATCTCTGCGAGCCGAACGGACACACACACGCGCACAGACAAACACACGCACACAGGCACACACGCACACACGCACACGTACACGCACACGCACACGCTCTCCACCTCTCGACTCCTATCAATTAGTCGCCCCTTAAGACAGGCAGGGCCTTCTTGCCTCGGCCGTATTCTTATCTCTGCAAGCCAAACGGACACACAGACATACACACACACACTCACACACGCACAAACACACGCACACACACACAGACACATACACTCTTCACCTCTCGACTCCTATTCATTAGAAGCCTCTTACGACAGGCAGGGACTTCTTGCCACGGCCGTGTTCTTATCTCTGCGAGCCGAACGGACACACACACACTCACACACACACACGCACACACACACGCACACACGCACACACACACAAATACACTCTTCACCTCTCGACTCCTACCCATTAATCGCCTCTTACGACAGGCATGGACTTATTGCCTCGGCCGTATTCTAATCTCTGCGAGCCGAACGGACACACACATACGTACACACACACTCACACACACACACACGCACACACGCACGCACACATACCCTCTTCACCTCTCGACTCCTACCCATTAGTCGCCTCTTCGACAGGCAGGGCCTTCTTGCCACGGTTGTGTTCTCATTTCAGCGAGCCGACCGGACACACACACACACGGACACACAAACACACGCACACAGGCACAAACGCACCCACGCAAACGCACACGCACACGCACATACTCTCCACCTCTCGACTTCTATACATTAGTCGCCTCTTAAGACAGGCAGGGCCCTCTTGCCACGAACGCATTCTTATCTCTGCGAGCCGAACGGACACACACACACACTCACACAGACAAGCACGCACACACGCCAGTTACACGCACACACACATACACTCACGCACACACAAACACGCACACACGCACACACACATACATTCTTCACCTCTCGACTCCTACCTATTAGTCGTCTCTCACGACAGGCAGGGCCTTCTTGCCTCGGCCGTGTTCTTATCTCTGCAAGCCGAACGGACACACACACACATACTCACACACGCACACACACACGCACACACGCACCCACACACATACACTCTTCACCTCTCGACTACTACCTATTAGTCGCCCACTCTTCACCTCTCGACTCCTACCCATTAGTCGCCCCGTACGATTTGCATCGCCTTCTTGCCACGGCTGTTTACTTATCTCTGCGAGCCGAAGGGACACACACACATACACACACACACACTCACAAACACATACACACACACGCACGCACACACGCACACACACATACACTCACACACACACAAACAAGCACACACGCACACACACATACATTCTTCACCTCTCGACTCCTACCTATTAGTCGCCGCTTACGACAGGCAGGGCCTTCTTGCCTTGGCCGTGTTCTTATCACTGCAAGCCGAACGGACACACACACCTACTCACACACGCACACACACACGCACACACGCACACACACATACACTCTTCACCTCTCGACTTCTACCTATTAGTCGCCTCTTACGATAGGCAGGGCCTTCTTGCCTCGGTCGTGTTCTTATTTCTGCAAGCCGAACTAACACACACACATACTCACACACGCACACACACACGCACACACGCACACACACACATACACTCTTCACCTCTCGACTCCTACTTATTACTCGCCTCTTACGACAGGCAGGGCCTTCTTGCCACGGCTGTGTTCTTATCTCTGCGAGCCGAACGCACACACACACACTCACACACACTCACACACTCACATACACACACACTTAAACACGCACGCACACACGCACACACACACACATACACTCTTCACCTCTCGACTACTACCCATTATTCTCCTCTTTCTACCGGCAGGGACTTCTTGCCACGGCCGTGTTCTTATCTCTGCAAGCCGAACGGACACACACACACACACGCACACACAAACACACGCACACAGGCACACAAACATACACTCTTTACCTCTCGACTCCTACCTATTAGTCGCCCCTTACGATAGGAAGGGCCTTCTTGCCTCAGTCGTGTTCTTATTTCTGAAAGCCGAACTAACACACACACATACTCACACACGCACACACACACACGCACACACGCACACACGGTCACACGCACACACACACATACACTCTTCACCTCTCGACTCCTACTTATTACTCGCCTCTTACGACAGGCAGGGCCTTCTTGCCACGGCTGTGTTCTTATCTGTGCGAGCCGACCGCACACACACACACTCACACACACTCACACACTCACATACACACACACTTAAACACGCACGCACAGGTACACGTACACACTCTTCACCTCTCGACTCCTATCCATTAGTCGCCTCTTACGACAGTCAGGGCCTTCTTGCTACAGACGTGTTCTTATATCTGCGAGCCAAACGGACACACACACACACACACACTCGCACACACACATACACACACATACACGCTTCACCTCTCGACTCCTACCCATTAGTCGCCTCTTACGACATTCAGGGACTTCTTGCCACGGCCGTGTTCTTATCTCTGCGAGCCGAACGGACACACACACACTCACACACACACACGCACTCACATACACAAACACTTAAACACGCACGCACAGGTACACGTACACACTCTTCACCTCTCGACTCCTATCCATTAGTCGCCTCTTACGACAGTCAGGGCCTTCTTGCTACGGACGTGTTCTTATATCTGCGAGCCAAACGGACACACACACACACACACTCGCACACACACATACACACACATACACGCTTCGCCTCTCGACTCCTACCTATTAGTCGCCTCTTACGATAGGCAGGGCCTTCTTGCCTCAGTCGTGTTCTTATTTCTGCAAGCCGAACTAACACACACACATACTCACACACGCACACACACACGCACACACGCACACACACACATACACTCTTCACCTCTCGACTCCCACTTATTACTCGCCTCTTAAGACAGGCAGGGCCTACTTGCCACGGTGTGTTCTTAGCTCTGCGGGCCGACCGCACACACACACTCACACACACTCACACACCCACACACGCACACACAAACACACGCACACAGGCACAAACGCACACACGCAAACGCACACGCACACACTCTCCACCTCTCGACTCCTATCCATTAGTCGCCTCTTAAGACAGGCAGGGCCTTTTTGCCACGAACGCATTCTTATCTCTGGGAGCCGAATGGACACACACACACTCACACACAAACACACACACGCACACTCACATACCCTCTTCACCTCTCGACTCCTACCCATTAGTCGCCTCTTACAACAGGCAGGGCCTTCTTGCCACGGCCGCGTTCTCATTTCAGCGAGCCGACCGGACACACCCACACACGCACACACAAACACACGCACACAGGCACAAACGCACACACGCAAACGCACACGCACACACTCTCCACCTCTCGACTCCTATCCATTAGTCGCCTCTTAAGACAGGCAGGGCCTTCTTGCCACGAACGCATTCTTATCTCTGCAAGCCGAACGGACACACACACACGCACACACGCACACACGCACAAGCACACCCACACGCACACACTCTCCACCTCTCGATTCCTATCCATTAGTCGCCTCTTAAGACAGGCAGGGCCTTCTGCCACGGACGTATTCTCATCTCTGCGAGCCGAACGGACACACACACACACACAGACAAATACACGCACACAGGCACACAGGCACACACGCACACACGCACACGTACACGCAAACGCACACGCTCTCCACCTCTCGACTCCTATCCATTAGTCGCCCCTTAAGACAGGCAGGGCCTTCTTGCCTCGGCCGTATTCTTATCTCTGCAAGCCAAACGGACACACAGACATACACACACACACTTACACACGCACAAACACACGCACACACACACAGACACATACACTCTTCACCTCTCGCCTCCTATTCATTAGACGCCTCTTACGACAGGCAGGGACTTCTTGCCACGGCCGTGTTCTTATCTCTGCGAGCCGAACGGACACACACACACTCACACGCACACACGCACACACACACGCACACACGCACACACACACAAATACACTCTTCACCTCTCGACTCCTACCCATTAGTCGCCTCTTACGACAGGCAGGGCCTTCTTGCCATGGACGTATTCTCATCTCTGCGAGCCGAACGGACACACACACACGCACAGACAAACACACGCACACAGGCACACACGCACACACGCACACGTACACGCACACGTACACGCACACGCACACGCTCTCCACCTCTCGACTCCTATCCATTAGTCGCCCCTTAAGACAGGCAGGGCCTTCTTGCCTCGGCCGTATTCTTATCTCTGCAAGCCAAACGGACACACAGACATACACACACACACTCACACACGCACAAACACACACACGCACACACTCACATACCCTCTTCACCTCTCGACTTCTACCCATTAGTCGCCTCTTACGACAGGCAGGGCCTTCTTGCCACGGCCGCGTTCTCATTTTAGCGAGCCGACCGGACACACCCACACACGCACACACAAACACACGCACACAGGCACAAACGCACACACGCAAACGCACACGCACACACTCTCCACCTCTCGACTCCTATCCATTAGTCGCCTCTTAAGACAGGCAGGGCCTTCTTGCCACGAACGCATTCTTATCTCTGCAAGCCGAACGGACACACACACACGCACACACGCACACACGCACACGCACACCCACACGCACACACTCTCCACCTCTCGATTCCTATCCATTAGTCGCCTCTTAAGACAGGCAGGGCCTTCTTGCCACGGACGTATTCTCATCTCTGCGAGCCGAACGGACACACACACACGCACAGACAAATACACGCACACAGGCACACAGGCACACACGCACACACGCACACGCACACGCTCTCCACCTCTCGACTCCTATCCATTAGTCGCCCCTTAAGACAGGCAGGGCCTTCTTGCCTCGGCCGTATTCTTATCTCTGCAAGCCAAACGGACACACAGACATACACACACACACTTACACACGCACAAACACACGCACACACACACAGACACATACACTCTTCACCTCTCGACTCCTATTCATTAGACGCCTCTTACGACAGGCAGGGACTTCTTGCCACGGCCGTGTTCTTATCTCTGCCAGCCGAACGGACACACACACACTCACACGCACACACGCACACACACACAAATACACTCTTCACCTCTCGACTCCTACCCATTAGTCGCCTCTTACGACAGGCAGGGCCTTCTTGCCACGGACGTATTCTCATCTCTGCGAGCCGAACGGACACACACACGCGCACAGACAAACACACGCACACAGGCACACGCACACACGCACACGTACACGCACACGCACACGCTCTCCACCTTTCGACTCCTATCCATTAGTCGCCCCTTAAGACAGGCAGGGCCTTCTTGCCTCGGCCGTATTCTTATCTCTGCAAGCCAAACGGACACACAGACATACACACACACACTCACACACGCACAAACACACGCACACACACACAGACACATACACTCTTCACCTCTCGACTCCTATTCATTAGACGCCTCTTACGACAGGCAGGGACTTCTTGCCACGGCCGTGTTCTTATCTCTGCGAGCCGAACGGACACACACACACTCACACACACACACGCACACACACACGCACACACGCACACACACACAAATACACTCTTCACCTCTCGACTCCGACCCATTAATCGCCTCTTACGACAAGCATGGACTTATTGCCTCGGCCGTATTCTAATCTCTGCGAGCTGAACGGACACACACATACGTACACACACACTCACACACACACACACGTACACACGCACGCACACATACCCTCTTCACCTCTCGACTCCTACCCATTAGTCGCCTCTTCGACAGGCAGGGCCTTCTTGCCACGGTTGTGTTCTCATTTCAGCGAGCCGACCGGACACACACACACACGGACACACAAACACACGCACACAGGCACAAACGCACCCACGCAAACGCACACGCACACGCACACACTCTCCACCTCTCGACTTCTATCCATTAGTCGCCTCTTAAGACAGGCAGGGCCTTCTTGCCACGAACGCATTCTTATCTCTGCGAGCCGAACGGACACACACACACACTCACACAGACAAGCACGCACACACGCCAGTTACACGCACACACACACACATACACTCACGCACACACAAACACGCACACACGCACACACACATACATTCTTCACCTCTCGACTCCTACCTATTAGTCGTCTCTCACGACAGGCAGGGCCTTCTTGCCTCGGCCGTGTTCTTATCTCTGCAAGCCGAACGGACACACACACATACTCACACACGCACACACACACGCACACACGCACCCACACACATACACTCTTCACCTCTCGACTACTACCTATTAGTCGCCCACTCTTCACCTCTCGACTCCTACCCATTAGTCGCCCCGTACGATTTGCATCGCCTTCTTGCCACGGCTGTTTACTTATCTCTGCGAGCCGAAGGGACACACACACATACACACACACACACTCACAAACACATACACACACACACGCACGAACACACGCACACACACATACACTCACACACACACAAACAAGCACACACGCACACACACATACATTCTTCACCTCTCGACTCCTACCTATTAGTCGCCTCTTACGACAGGCAGGGCCTTCTTGCCTTGGCCGTGTTCTTATCACTGCAAGCCGAACGGACACACACACCTACTCACACACGCACACACACACGCGCACACGCACACACACATACACTCTTCACCTCTCGACTCCTACCTATTAGTCGCCTCTTACGATAGGCAGGGCCTTCTTGCCTCGGTCGTGTTCTTATTTCTGCAAGCCGAACTAACACACACACATACTCACACACGCACACACACACGCACACACGCACACACACACATACACTCTTCACCTCTCGACTCCTACTTATTACTCGCCTCTTACGACAGGCAGGGCCTTCTTGCCACGGCTGTGTTCTTATCTCTGCGAGCCGACCGCACATACACACACTCACACACACTTACACACTCACATACACACACACTTAAACACGCAAGCACACACGCACACACACACACACACATACACTCTTCACGTGACAAACACACGCACACAGGCACACACGCACACACGCACACACACACGCACACACGCACACAAACATACACTCTTTACCTCTCGACTCCTACCTATTAGTCGCCCCTTACGATAGGAAGGGCCTTCTTGCCTCAGTCGTGTTCTTATTTCTGAAAGCCGAACTAACACACACACATACTCACACACGCACACACACACGCACACACGCACACACGCACACACGCACACACACACATACACTCTTCACCTCTCGACTCCTACTTATTACTCGCCTCTTACGACAGGCAGGGCCTTCTTGCCACGGCTGTGTTCTTATCTGTGCGAGCCGACCGCACACACACACTCACACACACTCACACACTCACATACACACACACTTAAACACGCACGCACAGGTACACGTACACACTCTTCACCTCTCGACTCCTATCCATTAGTCGCCTCTTACGACAGTCAGGGCCTTCTTGCTACGGACGTGTTCTTATATCTGCGAGCCAAACGGACACACACACACACACACACTCGCACACACACATACACACACATACACGCTTCACCTCTCGACTCCTACCCATTAGTCGCCTCTTACGACATTCAGGGACTTCTTGCCACGGCCGTGTTCTTATCTCTGCGAGCCGAACGGACACACACACACTCACACACACACACGCACTCACATACACAAACACTTAAACACGCACGCACAGGTACACGTACACACTCTTCACCTTTCGACTCCTATCCATTAGTCGCCTCTTACGACAGTCAGGGCCTTCTTGCTAAGGACGTGTTCTTATATCTGCGAGCCAAACGGACACACACACCCACACTCGCACACACAAACACACGCACACAGGCACAAACGCACACACGCAAACGCACACGCACACACTCTCCACCTCTCGACTCCTATCCATTAGTCGCCTCTTAAGACAGGCAGGGCCTTCTTGCCACGAACGCATTCTTATCTCTGCAAGCCGAACGGACACACACACACGCACACACGCACACACGCACACGCACACCCACACGCACACACTCTCCACCTCTCGATTCCTATCCATTAGTCGCCTCTTAAGACAGGCAGGGCCTTCTTGCCACGGACGTATTCTCATCTCTGCGAGCCGAACGGACACACACACACGCACAGACAAATACACGCACACAGGCACACAGGCACACACGCACACACGCACACGTACACGCACACGCACACGCTCTCCACCTCTCGACTCCTATCCATTAGTCGCCCCTTAAGACAGGCAGGGCCTTCTTGCCTCGGCCGTATTCTTATCTCTGCAAGCCAAACGGACACACAGACATACACACACACACTTACACACGCACAAACACACGCACACACACACAGACACATACACTCTTCACCTCTCGACTCCTATTCATTAGACGCCTCTTACGACAGGCAGGGACTTCTTGCCACGGCCGTGTTCTTATCTCTGCGAGCCGAACGGACACACACACACTCACACGCACACACGCACACAAACACGCACACACGCACACACACACAAATACACTCTTCACCTCTCGACTCCTACCCATTAGTCGCTTCTTACGACAGGCAGGGCCTTCTTGCCACGGACGTATTCTCATCTCTGCGAGCCGAACGGACACACACACACGCACAGACAAACACACGCACACAGGCACACACGCCCACACACACACGTACACGCACACGCACACGCTCTCCATCTCTCGACTCCTATCCATTAGTCGCCCCTTAAGACAGGCAGGGCCTTCTTGCCTCGGCCGTATTCTTATCTCTGCAAGCCAAACGGACACACAGACATACACACACACACTCACACACGCACAAACACACACACGCACACACTCACATACCCTCTTCACCTCTCGACTCCTACCCATTAGTCGCCTCTTACGACAGGCAGGGCCTTCTTGCCACGGCCGCGTTCTCATTTCAGCGAGCCGACCGGACACACCCACACACGCACACACAAACACACGCACACAGGCACAAACGCACACACGCAAACGCACACGCACACACTCTCCACCTCTCGACTCCTATCCATTAGTCGCCTCTTAAGACAGGCAGGGCCTTCTTGCCACGAACGCATTCTTATCTCTGCAAGCCGAACGGACACACACACACGCACACACGCACACACGCACACGCACACCCACACGCACACACTCTCCACCTCTCGATTCCTATCCATTAGTCGCCTCTTAAGACAGGCAGGGCCTTCTTGCCACGGACGTATTCTCATCTCTGCGAGCCGAACGGACACACACACACGCACAGACAAATACACGCACACAGGCACACAGGCACACACGCACACACGCACACGTACACGCACACGCACACGCTCTCCACCTCTCGAATCCTATCCATTAGTCGCCCCTTAAGACAGGCAGGGCCTTCTTGCCTCGGCCGTATTCTTATCTCTGCAAGCCAAACGGACACACAGACATACACACACACACTTACACACGCACAAACACACGCACACACACACAGACACATACACTCTTCACCTCTCGACTCCTATTTATTAGACGCCTCTTACGACAGGCAGGGACTTCTTGCCACGGCCGTGTTCTTATCTCTGCGAGCCGAACGGACACACACACACTCACACGCACACACGCACACACACACGCACACACTCACACACACACAAATACACTCTTCACCTCTCGACTCCTACCCATTAGTCGCCTCTTACGACAGGCAGGGCCTTCTTGCCACGGACGTATTCTCATCTCTGCGAGCCGAACGGACACACACACACGCACAGACAAACACACGCACACAGGCACACACGCACACACGCACACGTACACGCACACGCACACGCTCTCCACCTCTCGACTCCTATCCATTAGTCGCCCCTTAAGACAGGTAGGGCCTTCTTACCTCGGCCGTATTCTTATCTCTGCAAGCCAAACGGACACACAGACATACACACACACACTCACACACGCACAAACACACGCACACACACACAGACACATACACTCTTCACCTCTCGACTCCTATTCATTAGACGCCTCTTACGACAGGCAGGGACTTCTTGCCACGGCCGTGTTCTTATCTCTGCGAGCCGAACGGACACACACACACTCACACTTACACACGCACACACACACGCACACACGCACACACGCACAAATACACTCTTCACCTCTCGACTCCTACCCATTAATCGCCTCTTACGACAGGCATGGACTTATTGCCTCGGCCGTATTCTAATCTCTGCGAGCCGACCGGACACACACACACACGGACACACAAACACACGCACACAGGCACAAACGCACCCACGCAAACGCACACGCACACGCACACACTCTCCACCTCTCGACTTCTATCCATTAGTCGCCTCTTAAGACAGGCAGGGCCTTCTTGCCACGAACGCATTCTTATCTCTGCGAGCCGAACGGACACACACACACACTCACACAGACAAGCACGCACACACGCCAGTTACACGCACACACACACATACACTCACGCACACACAAACACGCACACACGCACACACACATACATTCTTCACCTCTCGACTCCTACCTATTAGTCGTCTCTCACGACAGGCAGGGCCTTCTTGCCTCGGCCGTGTTCTTATCTCTGCAAGCCGAACGGACACACACACCTACTCACACACGCACACACACACGCACACACGCACACACACATACACTCTTCACCTCTCGACTCCTACCTATTAGTCGCCTCTTACGATAGGCAGGGCCTTCTTGCCTCGGTCGTGTTCTTATTTCTGCAAGCCGAACTAACACACACACATACTCACACACGCACACACACACGCACACACGCACCCACACACATACACTCTTCACCTCTCGACTACTACCTATTAGTCGCCCACTCTTCACCTCTCGACTCCTACCCATTAGTCGCCCCGTACGATTTGCATCGCCTTCTTCCCACGGCTGTTTACTTATCTCTGCGAGCCGAAGGGACACACACACATACACACACACACACTCACAAACACATACACACACACGCACGAACACACGCACACACACATACACTCACACACACACAAACAAGCACACACGCACACACACATACATTCTTCACCTCTCGACTCCTACCTATTAGTCGCCTCTTACGACAGGCAGGGCCTTCTTGCCTTGGCCGTGTTCTTATCACTGCAAGCCGAACGGACACACACACCTACTCACACACGCACACACACACGCACACACGCACACACACATACACTCTTCACCTCTCGACTCCTACCTATTAGTCGCCTCTTACGATAGGCAGGGCCTTCTTGCCTCGGTCGTGTTCTTATTTCTGCAAGCCGAACTAACACACACACATACTCACACACGCACACACACACGCACACACGCACACACACACATACACTCTTCACCTCTCGACTCCTACTTATTACTCGCCTCTTACGACAGGCAGGGCCTTCTTGCCACGGCTGTGTTCTTATCTCTGCGAGCCGACCGCACATACACACACTCACACACACTCACACACTCACATACACACACACTTAAACACGCAAGCACACACGCACACACACACACACATACACTCTTCACCTCTCGACTCCTACTTATTACTCGCCTCTTACGACAGGCAGGGCCTTCTTGCCACGGCTGTGTTCTTATCTCTGCGAGCCGACCGCACACACACACACTCACACACACTCACACACTCACATACACACACACTTAAACACGCACGCACACACGCACACACACACACATACACTCTTCACCTCTCGACTACTACCCATTATTCTCCTCTTTCGACCGGCAGGGACTTCTTGCCACGGCCGTGTTCTTATCTCTGCAAGCCGAACGGACACACACACACACACGCACACACAAACACACGCACACAGGCACACACGCACACACGCACACGCACACGTACGCGCACACAGTCTCCACCTCTCGACTCCTACCTATTAGTCGCCTCTTACGACAGGCAGGGCCTTCTTGCCTTGGCCGTGTTCTTATCACTGCAAGCCGAACAGACACACACACCTACTCACACACGCACACACACACGCACACACGCACACACACATACACTCTTCACCTCTCGACTCCTACCTATTAGTCGCCTCTTACGACATTCAGGGACTTCTTGCCACGGCCGTGTTCTTATCTCTGCGAGCCGAACGGACACACACACACTTACACACACACGCCCGCAAACACGCACACACACACGCACCCACGCACACGAACACGCACACGCACACGCACACGCACACACTCTCCACCTCTCGACTCCTATCCATTAGCCGCCTCTTAAGACAGGCAGGGCCTTCTTGCCCCGGCCGTATTCCTATCTCTGGAAGCCGAGCGGACAAACACACACACACACGCACGCACGCACACACGCACACACACACACTCACACACGCACAAACACACGCACACACGCACACACACACACATACACTCTTCACCTTTCGACTCCTACCCATTAGTCGCCTCTTACGACATTCAGGGACTTCTTGCCACGGCCGTGTGTGCCACGCACACACGAACACACATACACTCTTCACCTCTCGACTCCTACTTATTACTCGCCTCTTACGACAGGCAGGGACTACTTGCCACAGTCGAGTTCTTATCTCTGTGTGCCGAACAGACACACACACTCACACACACACTCACACACACACGCACGCACACACGCACACACACACACACGCACCCACGCACACGCACACGCACACGCACACACTCTCCACCTCTCGACTCCTATCCATTAGTCGCCTCTTAAGACAGGCAGGGCCTTCTTTCCACGGACGTATTCTTATCTCTGCACGCCGAACGGACACACATACATACACTCGCACACACACACACATACACGCTTCACCTCTCGACTCCTACCCATTAGTCGACTCTTACGACATTCAGGGACTTCTTGCCACGGCCGTGTGTGCCACGCACACACGCACACACACACATACACTCTTCACCTCTCGACTCCTACTTATTACTCGCCTCTTTCGACAGGCAGGGCCTTCTTGCCACGGCTGTGTTCTTACCTCTGCGAGCCGAACGGACACACACACATACTCACACACGCACACACACACGCACACAAACATACACTTTTCACCTCTCGACTCCTACTTATTAGTCGCCCACTCATCGCCTCTCGACTCCTATCCATTAGTCTCCCCGTACGATTTGCATCGCTTTCTTGCCACGGCTGTTTTCTTATCTCTGCGAGCCGAAAGGACACACACACATACATAAACACACACTCACAAACACACACACACACACGCACACACGCACACACACATACATTCTTCACCTCTCGACTCCTACATATTAGTCGCCTCTTACGATAGACAGGGCCTTCTTGCCTTGGAAGTGTTCTTATCACTGCAAGCCGAACGGACACACACACACATACTCACACACGCACACACACACGCACACACGCACACAAACATACACTCTTTACCTCTCGACTCCTACCTATTAGTCGCCCCTTACGATAGGAAGGGCCTTCTTGCCTCAGTCGTGTTCTTATTTCTGAAAGCCGAACTAACACACACACATACTCACACACGCACACACACACGCACACACGCACACACGCACACACACACATACACTCTTCACCTCTCGACTCCTACTTATTACTCGCCTCTTACGACAGGCAGGGCCTTCTTGCCACGGCTGTGTTCTTATCTGTGCGAGCCGACCGCACACACACACACTCACACACACTCACACACTCACATACACACACACTTAAACACGCACGCACAGGTACACGTACACACTCTTCACCTCTCGACTCCTATCCATTAGTCGCCTCTTACGACAGTCAGGGCCTTCTTGCTACGGACGTGTTCTTATATCTGCGAGCCAAACGGACACACACACACACACTCGCACACACACATACACACACATACACGCTTCACCTCTTGACTCCTACCCATTAGTCGCCTCTTACGACATTCAGGGACTTCTTGCCACGGCCGTGTTCTTATCTCTGCGAGCCGAACGGACACACACACACTCACACACACACGCACACACACGCACCCACGCACAAGCACACGCACACACTCTCCACCTCTCGACTAATATCCATTAGCCGCCTCTTAAGACAGGCAGGGCCTTCTTGCCACGGCCGTAATCTTATCTCTGCGAGCCGAGCGGACAAACACACACACTCACACACACACACACACACACATACACTCTTCACCTCTTGACCCCTACCTTTTAGTCGCCTCTTACGAGAGGCAGGGCCTTCTTGCCCCGGCCGTATTCATATCTCTGCAAGCCGAACGGACACACACACTCATACACACACACTCACACACGCACAAACACACATACACGCACACACACATACACTCTTCACCTCTCGACTCCTACCAATTAGTTGCTCCTTACAGCAAGCATGGCCTTCTTGCCACGGTTGTATTCTTATCTCTGCAAGCCGAACGGACACACTGTGATGGGTAGCTCTTTCGGGGCAACAGACTCAGTAAAACACAGGTTTGAAATAAAAATAAATCTATTAAGTATATATATACAATAAATAAAAACTAAAAAAAAAGGAATTCTACGTTGTATACTTATAAAACAAAAATAAAATGAATTCTACGTTTCCGTCTGGGTCCCGCGATGAATGAATCCCCCGGCAAACGTCTATAAAAGAAAAGAAATTAATTAGTACCACTAATATACTCGCTTTCGCTTCAATTTAGCGAAAGCTCCGAATATGCTCGTAAACAAAATATTCAGCTGTGCAGACCCACGGCAATGTTCAATACACAATGCCGACGGGTTCCGCTTGGCTAAGGACAGAGTATGATCCTCAATACGGAAATCTCTGTCCCGGTTGGTTCTGTGCAGATCCACGGTAATGCTCAATACGCAATACTGATGGGTTCCGCTTGGTTAGGGACAGAGTATGATCCTCAATACGGAACTATCTCTGTCCAGAATGGCCCGCTGGTTCACTACACCGGCGAGTCAGGGAGCCTAGAGCGCTAGCTGCAAGACTGTCTAATTCCGCTATTCACACGCCTTAAATAGCCGTTTGAATACCACTACGCCGTCACGTTGTAGAAGTGGATGCGCAAATATTGACACTCCCACGGTTCGAACTGTTAAACGATCAGAGCATCGTTATACCCCCTTCTCTTTGAGAAAAAAAAAAGTAACATACCTTTTTTTTGTGTATATGGTGTCTACAGCCTTGTGATGCCATCTATCCCTCTCGGTATCTTTATTACAATCTTCCTCCCATTGTTACAGCATATCCTGTATCTTTTGGTCCCCCTCTCGACCAGGTGTTTTGGGACGATCTCTATAAGGTCGGCGTGTTTACCGGGTTCCGGTTCTCCTGGAGTGGACGCGGATTGGGCTTCTTGTCCCGTTTTGGTATCAGGTACGCTCTTCTTCCTCGGTGGGGTTGGTGGTGTCCCAAAAAGTTCGTGGAACCTTTTCATGATCCTCTCCGCGTCTTTTCCTGGTGTCACGGTTAGTTCGGGTCTCTCTGGCGTTCCCAGAGGGGTCATCTCTTCCGGTATCTCTAATATGTCTTCCATGTTTGATGTTGATGAACTGAATTCTGCTTGCTAGCATTGCCACTTAAATACCGTTTGGTTGTGGTGGGGATTGGATTTCTGTAGTAACATTTCCCCCCTCCCATGGTTTTAAATCTTTTACATGCGCCGTCATCTGCTTGCGGCTACTACTATCGGCCAATTTCAGTTTTACTATTACTGGTGATATTACTGACGTTACTATGTATGGTCCTGAGTACTTCGGCGCTAGTTTGCTGGTGAAAGCTGCACTAGCTGATGATAGATAGTGTTCCTTTTTCATGACTCGATCTCCTGGATGCGGCTGCCAGTCTCTTCGTCTTAGATCGTAATGTTTCTTTTGGTCCTCGAAAACGTGTTCCATGTGCACTTTTGCTAGTTCTCTTAACGCTTCTAACTTGTTTAAGTTTTCTGCATACCCCTGTATATCTTGTCCATTTGTCGCCTCTGTTATGTCTAATTCCCTTCCGAAATTAAGAAGCGCTGGTGAAAATCCTGTTGAATCGTGTCTTGACGAATTTATGGCGTAGCAGAATTCTGGTATGAATTTGTCCCAGTCTTTATGGTTATCCTCCACGTAAGTAGCTATCATCGTTTTCAGTACTTTGTTCATTCGTTCTACTGGATTGCATTGAGGTGAGTACGGCGGTGTTAGAATGTGATTTATGTTATAGGACTTTAGGAACGCCTTAAAATTTCCGCTTGTAAATTGCGCGCCATTGTCCGAGATGATTTTCTTCGGGATACCGAATTGCATGACTACTTTAGATTGTAGAGTGTCGATGATTGAGTTCGTAGATGCTGCTCTTATTGGCTGGGCGACGACCCATTTGGTAAACCGGTCTTGCACGACTATTAAGAAAATGTTTCCTTTTGTAGATCTTGGGAATGGTCCCATTAAATCAACTAAGACAGTATGCCAAGGCTTTTCTACAGTGGACGGTTGCATTTTCCCGGCTGGTTGCATTTGAGACGGTTTATATTGGAGGCACTTCGTACAGGCTCTAACGTAGTCTGCAATTTGTTTAAACATCTTAGGCCAATAGTACTTTTGCGCTATTCGGCAAATTGTTTTTGCAATTCCTAAGTGGCCTGCTGTGGTCGAGTCATGATTTTCCTACAAAATATCTTTCCTTTTATATCTTGGTACGCATAATTTCCATGGGTTATTAAACTCTGGGTCGGCTAAATTACGGCTGCTCCAAACGTGTTTATATAATTTCCCGTTTGATATTTGTAAATCCGGGAAATCGTCTGGGTTCTGGAGTACATTCCTATATAAATTATCGTACCAACTGCATGATTCCAGTTCTGATGCTAATAATTCCGACTCTGGTTCTTCGCTCTGGTTTTCTTGTGGTTGTCGTGACAAAGCATCTGCTACCTTGTTGAGGACTCCCTTTCTATATATTACCTCGAAATCGTACTGTTGCAGTTCTAAACTCCACCTGGTTAACCGACCTGACGGGTTTTTAAGGTTCTTCAGCCATTTGAGGGACTGATGGTCTGATATGACCTTAAAATTGTATCCTTCTATATACGGCCTCATTTGCTTTATCCCGTACACGATGGATAGACATTCTTTTTCCGTTGTGGAATATTTTGTCTCGGCTGGTGTGAGGGTTCGACTAGCATATGCAATTACTTTATCCTGGCCGTCGTATTTCTGTGTTAGTGCAACTCCAAGTCCACAGTTCGACGCATCTGTTTGCAGGTAAAATGTTTTCGAAAAATCGGGGCATGCTAATACTGGGGCCGATGTAAGTTTTGATTTTAGCTCTTCAAACGCGTTTTCCTGCTTATCGGTCCATTTCCATCTTATCTTCTTCTTCAGAAGCATGTTTAGCGGTCCTGCTATTGTCGAATAGTTCTCTATGAATCGGCGGTACCATGATGTTATTCCTAGGAACCGGCGGAGTTGACGCACATTTCTCGGTGCTGTAAGTCCGGTTATAGCGTTGGTTTTCTCCGGGTCGGTTTTTATTCCTTCTGCTCCAACCACATGTCCTAAGTATCTGAGTTCTGTCTGGCAAAACGTGCATTTCTCGAAGTTCAGCTGTAATCTGGCTTCTTTCAGTCTTCGGAAAACTTCTTGTAGGTGATTTAAATGCTCTTGGAGCGTTTTAGATATTACTACGATATCATCCAAGTAGGCAAACGCGAATTCCATATCGGGAGGTATTACCTTATCCAGTAGGCGTTGGAAAGTGGCTCCTGCGGAATGCAGTCGGAATGGGGTGGTTTTGAACTGAAAATGGCCTTTTCCGGGTACGCTGAATGCTGTCACTGGGCGGCTTGTTTCTTCTAGGGGTATTTGAAAATATCCCTGTTTCAAATCGAGGGTCGATATAAAATTTGCTTCCTTAAGTCTATCCAGAATTTCCGATATTCTGGGTAACGGATATGCGTCCTTATCTGATAGTTCGTTGACTTTTCTAAAGTCAATGCAAAATCTGTACGAGTTATCCTTTTTCCTAACTAGTACAATCGGTGAACTCCAACCACTTGTGGAGGGTTCGATGGTTCCTTCTTTTAACATCTTGTCCACTTCTTGGTTGATGATCTGTAGCATTGCGGGATTGTGCCGCCTGTAAGGCTGCTTGACTGGATCGCACTTTTTCTTCAATTTTATTTCGTGTCTTATTAAGTTGGTGGGTCCTGTTATGTTCTCAAACTCCCTTAGTTCTTTTCTTAGGAACCTTTCTAACTCCGTATGTTGAGTGGAGTCTTTTAAAGTGTTACAAGTCTCTTCTTGATGTTGTATGTATTGTTTGGTCGTATGTTTATCGAATTTAAGTTCGATAGAATGGTTCCTGAGGAATTCCACTCCTATTAATGCATCTTCCGTCAACCCTGGCATTACTATGAATGTTTGTCGGGTTTGTAACTTATCGATCTCGCATTCAATTGTCAACTTCTGGTTAAGCTCTATTGACGCTCCATTTGCTAGTCTTGTTCTCCCGCTGTAGCTATCTAGAAAGTCCTTGTATATCTGAGCTATTCTATCCCCGACGTAATTTTTAGTAGTTCCTGTGTCGATGAGCGCTCTGTATGTTCTTTGCCCTATTTTTAGTGATGCGAACAGTCGAATGTCATTGCTTGCTGGCTGTGTAACGGCGAAAACGAATGGAGTCGAATCTTGTTTTACAGACTGGGACGACTCCTTGTTTCTCCAGTCTGTAATTCGTTTCCCTGACGCCTGAAACAGCAGTCGCTGCTGTAAACTCCTTCTCTGCCGCAACGCGAACAAAACTTTTTCCATGGGTTTTTGCAGTTTTTACGGCTGTGACCTGGCATCTTGCATCTAAAGCATGCCGTTTTCGCATCGTACTCTGCTTGGTCCGTGCGTCTCCAGTTTCCACGGCAAATCTGATTTGCTCGGGTCTTTTCGTCTTCTAGATCTTCGTATTCTTGGGCTAAATCTTGTAATTCGGCTAAGTTTCCGAAATCCCGGCGGCGAGCATAAAGCTTATATTCTGGTAACAAATTTTTGTATATCCTTTCGAGTTCTTGGTTTTTAGAAAAAGATCCTTCTCGTCTGATTAATGTTTGAATCTCCGTGATAGATCTATCTACTGGTTCGTTCTGTCTCTGTTTTCTGTTTCGGATTTCCTCTTCTAGTTGTACCAAATATCCCCTGGGATAGAAAGCTTTTTTAAAATCTTCGCTGAAATCTGTCCATGACTTCCAATTTTTGTTATTGTTTCTGTACCATAACAAGGCGTGGTCTCCTAATAATTCTGGTAATGCTCTTAGTAGATCTTGTTTATCGATCTCGTAGGCCAAGCTTAATTCGTCTATCCTCTCTAAGAATTCTATTGCATCCGAATGTTTCTTGTCGAAGTGTGTGTTCCACTGTCGTACTTGATTTAGCAATTCTGGTTGCCCCATTTGTTTCGTTATTGCTAATTCCTGTAATTGTCTTCGGATGCCCGAAATTTCCTGGGCCAGTGTGTCGGATTCTGTTCCCTTGTAAGTTTTTTCTTTTGGGATTGTTCCTGTAGCTTCCTCACGATTTTTAAAATAGGTTCTGAGTCGTGCTCTCAATTCGTCGACGGTTTCCTTGGGATCTAGGCCGTATTTTTCGGCCTCGCTCTGCAATTCCTCTTTGCAAAGTCGGTTTATCCACGACGTACCTATTACTGAGCCTGTGTCTTTATCTGTCGGCATTTTATTAATTTTTGCTCGGGCGCCAGTTTGTGATGGGTAGCTCTTTCGGGGCAACAGACTCAGTAAAACACAGGTTTGAAATAAAAATAAATCTATTAAGTATATATATACAATAAATAAAAACTAAAAAAAAGGAATTCTACGTTGTATACTTATAAAACAAAAATAAAATGAATTCTACGTTTCCGTCTGGGTCCCGCGATGAATGAATCCCCCGGCAAACGTCTATAAAAGAAAAGAAATTAATTATTACTACTATTAGTACTACTCGCTTTCGCTTCAATTCAGCGAAAGCTCCGAATATGCTCGTAAACAAAATATTTAGCTGTGCAGACCCACGGCAATGTTCAATACACAATGCCGACGGGTTCCGCTTGGCTAAGGACAGAGTATGATCCTCAATACGGAAATCTCTGTCCCGGTTGGTTCTGTGCAGATCCACGGTAATGCTCAATACGCAATACTGATGGGTTCCGCTTGGTTAGGGACAGAGTATGATCCTCAATACGGAACTATCTCTGTCCAGAATGGCCCGCTGGTTCACTACACCGGCGAGTCAGGGAGCCTAGAGCGCTAGCTGCAAGACTGTCTAATTCCGCTATTCACACGCCTTAAATAGCCGTTTGAATACCACTACGCCGTCACGTTGTAGAAGTGGATGCGCAAATATTGACACTCCCACGGTTCGAACTGTTAAACGATCAGAGCATCGTTACAACACACACTCATACACACACACTCACACGCACAAACACACACACACGCACACACTCACACACACATACACTCTTCACCTCTCGACTCCTACCCATTAGTCGCCTCTTACGACAGGCATGGCCTTCTTGCCACGGCCGTATTCTTATCTCTGCAAGCCGAACGGACACACACACTCATACACACACACTCACACACGCACAAACACACACACACGCACACACTCACACACACATACACTCTTCACCTCTCGACTCCTACCCATTAGTCGCCTCTTACGACAGGCAGGGCCTTCTTGCCACGGCCGTGTTCTTATCTCTGCGAGCCGACCGGACACACACACACACACTCACACACGCACACACACGCACACACGCACTTACACACATACACTCTTCACCTCTCGACTCCTACGCATTAGTCGCCGCTTACGACAGGCAGGGCCTACTTGGCACGGACGCGTCCTTATCACTGCGAGCCGACCGAACACACACTCACACAGGCACACACACACGCACACACGCACACACACACACATACACTCTTCACCTCTCGACTCCTACCAATTACTCCCCACTTACGACAGGCAGGGCCTTCTTGCCTCGGCCGTATTCTTATCTCTGCAAGCCGAACGGACACATACACACTCACACACACAAGCACGCACACACGCACACATACGCACACACACGAAAACACTTTTCACCTCTCGACTCCTACCCATTAGTTGCCTCTTACGACAGGCATGGCCTTCTTGCCTCGGCCGTATTCTAATCTCTGCGAGCCGAATGGACACACACATACATACACACACTCACTTACACACGCACAAACACACACACACCCACACACGCACACACACACATACACTATTCACCTTTCGACTCCTACCTATTAGTCGCCCCTTCCAAGAGAGAGGGCCTTCTTGCCTCGGCCGTATTCTTATCTCTGCAAGCCAAACCGACACACACACATACACACACACTTACACATGCACACACACGCACACACGCACACACACACACATACACTCTTCACCTCTCGACTCCTACCAATTAGTCGCCACTTACGACAGGCAGGGCCTTCTTGCCTCGGCCGTATTCTTATCTCTGAAGGCCGAACGGGCAAACACACACTCACACACACACGCACGTACAAACGCACACACACGCACACACACACACACAAATACACTCTTCACCTCTCGACTCCTACCCATTAGTCGCCTCTTACGACAGGCATGGCCTTCTTGCCTCGGCCGTATTCTAATCTCTGCGAGCCAAACGGACACACACACACGCACACACAAACACACGCACACAGGCACACACGCACACACGCACACACGCACACGCACACATTCTCCACCTCTCGATTCCTATCCATTAGTCGCCTCTTAAGACAGGCAGGGCCTTCTTGCCACGGACGTATTCTTATCTCTGCGAGCCGAAAGGACACACACACACGCACACACAAACACACGCACACAGGCACACACGCACACACGCACACGTACACGCACACGAACACACTCTCCACCTCTCGACTAATATCCATTAGTCGCCTCTCAAGACAGGCAGGGCCTTCTTGCCTCGGCCGTATTCTTATCTCTGCAAGCCAAACGGACACACACACACATACACACACATACTCACACACGCACAAACACACGCACACACACAAAGACACATACACTCTTCACCTCTCGACTCCTATTCATTAGTCGCCTCTTACGACAGGCAGGGACTTCTTGCCACGGCCGTGTTCTTATCTCTGCGAGCCGAACGGACACACACACACTCACACACACACACGCACACACGCACACACACACGCACACACGCACACACACACAAATACACTCTTCACCTCTCGACTCCTACCCATTAGTCGCATCTTACGACAGGCATGGACTTATTGCCTCGGCCGTATTCTAATCTCTGCGAGCCGCACGGACACACACACACTGACACACACACATTCACACACGTACGAACACACGCACACACACACATACACTGTTCACCTCTCGACTCCTACCCATTATTCTCCTCTTACGACAGGCAGGGACTTCTTGCCACGGCCGTGTTCTTATCTCTGCAAGCCGAACGGACACACACACACACGCACACACACACACACACACGCACACGCACACGCACACGCACACGCACACGCACACACACTCCACCTCTCGACTCCTACCCATTAGTCGCCTCTTACGACAGGCAGGGCCTTCTTGCCACGGCCGTGTTCTCATCTCTGTGAGCCGACCGGACACACACACACTGACACACACACATTCACACACACTCTCACACACGTACGCACACACACACACACACACATACACTCTTCACCTCTCGACTCCTACCCATTATTCTCCTCTTACGACAGGCAGGGACTTCTTGCTACGGCCGTGTTCTTATCTCTGCAAGCCGAACGGACACACACACAGACGCACACACACACACGCACACGCACACGCACACGCACACACTCTTCACCTCTCGACT
>NW_027311980.1:35000-37500 GCF_040954645.1 Diabrotica undecimpunctata
ACGCACACTCTCCACCTCTCGACTCCTATCCATTAGTCGCCTCTTAAGACAGGCAGGGCCTTCTTGCCACGCCCGTGTTCTCATTTCAGCGAGCCGACCGGACACATACACACACGCACACACGCACACACGCACACGCACACACTCTCCACCTCTCAACTCCTATCCATTAGTCGCCTCTTAAGACAGGCAGGGCCTTCTTGCCACGAACGCATTCTTATCTCTGCGAGCCGAACAGACACACACACACACACTCACACACACACACACACGCAAGCACACATACACTATTCACCACTCGACTTCTACCCATTATTCTCCTCTTACGACAGGCAGGGACTTCTTGCCACGGCCGTGTTCTTATCTCTGCAAGCCGAACGGACACACACACACGCACACACAAACACACGCACACAGGCACACACGCACACACGCACACGCACACGCACACGCACACGCACACGCACACACTCTCCCTCTCTCGATTCCTATCCATTAGTCGCCTCTTAAGACAGGCAGGGCCTTCTTGCCACGGCCGTGTTCTTATCTCTGCAAGCCGAACGGACACACACACACGCACACACAAACACACGCACACAGGCACACACGCACACACGCACACGTACACGCACACGCAGACACTCTCCACCTCTCGACTCCTATCCATTAGTCGCCTCTTAAGACAGGCAGGGCCTTTTTGCCTCGGCCGTATTCATATCTCTGCAAGCCAAACGGACACACACACACAAATACACACACATACTCACACACGCACAAACACACGCACACACACAAAGACACATACACTCTTCACCTCTCGACTCCTATTCATTAGTCGCCTCTTACGACAGGCAGGGACTTCTTGCTACGGCCGTGTTCTTGTCTCTGCGAGCCGACCGGACACACACACTGACACACACACACATTCACACACACACTCACACACGTACGCACACACGCACACACACACACATACACTCTTCACCTCTCGACTCCTACCCATTATTCTCCTCTTACGACAGGCAGGGACTTCTTGCCACGGCCGTGTTCTTATCTCTGCAAGCCGAACGGACACACACACACACGCACACACACACGCACACGCACACGCACACGCACACACTCTTCACCTCTCGACTCCTACCCATTATTCTCCTCTTACGACAGGCAGGGACTACTTGCCACGGCCGTGTTCTTTTCTCTGCAAGCCGAACAAACACACACATACACACACACTCACACACACACGCACACACGCACGCACACACGCACACACACATACACTCACACACACAAACACGCACATACGCACACACACATACATTCTTCACCTCTCGACTCCTACCTATTAGTCGTCTCTCACGACAGGCAGGGTCTTCTTGCCTCGGCCGTGTTCTTATCTCTGCAAGCCGAACGGACACACACACACTCACACACGCGCACATACACACGCACACACACATACACTCCTCACCACTTGACTCCTACCCATTAGTCGCCTCTTACGACTGGCAGGGCCTTCTTGCCACGGCCCTGTTCGTATCTTTGCGAGCCGAACGGACACACATACACACTCACACACACATATGCACACACGCGCACTCAGACACATGCACTCTTCACCTCTCGATTCCTACCTATTAGTCGTCTCTTACAACAGGCATGGCCTTCTTGCCTCGGCCGTATTCTTATCTCTGCCAGCCGAAGGAACACACACACACACACATACACATTCATACTCACACACACTCACGCACGCACACACAGACACACTCACACACGAACACACGTACACACACACGTACACTCTTTACCTCTCGACTCCTACCCATTAGTCGCTCTCTACAGCAGGCATGGCCTTTTGCCACGGCCGTATTCATATCTCTCTCATACACATACACACACATACTCTCACGCACACACACACACGCACACACACACATATAAACTCATCACCTCTCGACTCCTACTCATTAGTCGCCTTTTACGACAGGCAGGGCCTTCTTGCCACCGCCGTATTCTTATCTCTGCGAGCCGAACGGACACACACACACACTCACACACGCACACACACACACGCACGCACACATACACTCCTCACCTCTTGACTCCTAACCATTAGTCGCCTCTTACGACAGGCAGGGCCTTCTTGCCTTGGCCGTGTTCGTATCTCTGCGAGCCGAAGGACACAGACACACACATACACACACACACACTCACACACGCACACACACACGCACACACACCCACACACATACACTCCTCACCTCTTGACTCCTAACCATTAGTCGGCTCTTACGACAGGCATGGCCTTCTTGCCACGGCCGTATTCTTGTCTCTGCTAGCCGAACGGACACACACACACTCACACACACACGTACGCACACACGCACACACACACACACGCACACACGCACACACACACATACACACACGCACACACACACACACACACACACTCACACACCACACACACACACACACGTGCAACGATGCTCTG
>NW_027311980.1:42500-52500 GCF_040954645.1 Diabrotica undecimpunctata
CTTACGACAGTCACAGCCTTCTTGCTACGGCCGTGTTCTTACCTCTGCGAGCCATACAGACACACACACACACACACTCACACACACACCTACACTCTTCACCTCTCGACTCCTACCTATTAGTCGCCCCTTACGACAGGCAGGGCCTTCTTGCCTCGGCCGTATTCTTTTCTCTGCAAGCCGAACGGACACACACAAGGATACACACACACTCACACACGCACACACACACACACACACTCACACACGCACACACACACACACTCTCACACACACCTACACTCTTCACCTCTCGACTCCTACCCATTAGTCGCCTTTTACGACAGGCATGTCCTTCTTGCCTCGACCGTATTCTAATCTCTGCGAGCCGAACGGACACTTACATACATACACACACACTTACAAACGCACAAACACACACACACGCACACACACATACACTCTTCACCTCTCGACTCCTACCCATTAGTCACCTCTTACGACAGGCATGGCAGTCTTGCCACCGCTGTTTTCTTTTCTTTGCGAGCCGAAGTGACACACATACACACACACACACTCACAGACACACACACACGCACGCACACACGCACACACACATACACTCACACACACACACACGCACACACACATACACTCTTCACCTCTCGATTCCTACCTATTAGTCGCCCCTTACAAGAGGCAGTGCCTTCTTGCCTTGGCCGTATTCTTATCTCTGCAAGCCTAACGGACACACAAACATACACACACACACTCACACACGCAAACACACACGCACACACACACACACACATACACTCTTCACCTCTCGACTCCTACCCATTAGCCGCTAATTACAACAAGCTTGGCCTTCTTGTCACGGCCGTATTCTTATCTCTGCAAGCCGAACGGACACACACACCCATACACACACACTCACATACGCACAAACACACACACACGCACACACACATACACTCATCACCTCTCGACTCCTACCCATTAGTCACCTCTTACGACAGGCATGGCATTCTTGCCACCGCTGTTTTCTTTTCTCTGCGAGCCGAAGGGACACACATACTGTTGCCGAGAGGGGGCGTTTGGGCCTGTAGGACCCATCGCCGGCTCTGCGGACTTCTTCCTGTCTTCGGAATTAGACCGGGTGTTGACCATCTTTGCTTGTCACTGATAAAATGGTTTAATACTTCTTCTGGTATAAAATAACGGTTACCGTGACAAGTATCTGTTATAGGTAACAGTTCCAAGAACAAGTTACAAAATAACAGATCAAAAATAGAAAACAGAACAGGTAAAATAGTCTAAGTATTCCTTGACTTACGGAAGGAATAACTTAGTAAACAAGAAAAATAAAATGGTATAAAAGTACAATGCAAAGAAAATGTTTCTAAGTGTTTCTTGACTTACGGAAGAAACAACTTAGAATGAAAAGTAAAATACACAAGATAAAAGAATAGAAAAATGCAGAAATATTCCTAAGTGTTTCTTGTCTTACGGAAGAAACAACTTAGGACAGAAATACAGATAAATGAAATATGTAAATATGAAACAAGGTATGGAAATATTTCTAAGTGTTTCTTGACTTACGGAAGAAACAACTTAGAGTAAAAATAAACAAGAGAATCAAATATGGAAAAATAAGAATACAAATACTTATAAGTGTTTCTTGACTTACGGAAGAAACGACTTACAAATACGAAAAATCAAATACAGAAAAGATGTGGAAATATTGCTAAGTGTTTCTTGACTTACGGAAGAAACAACTTAGCATAAAGTAGAAAATGAAAGAGACAAATGTATTAAGTATTTTCTTAACATAAGGAAGAAAATATCTTAAATAAAATATCGGAAATAATAATGCAACAATGATTATGAAAATATTTCTAAGTGTTCTTTTGACTTACCGGAAAAGAATGGCTTAGACGCACAATTAAAATAACAAGTCAAATATTCAGAGAAATATTTCTAAGAGTTCTTTGACTTACCGGAAAGAACTACTTAGACAAAGTACAAATCAAAATATAAAATAGAAAAAGCAAGATAAATATTTCTAAGTATTCTTAACTTACGGAAGAACAACTTAGACACAAAATACAAGAAAAATAAACAATCAAAATATTCAAATAAAATATCAAACAATCAGTACATGAACAAATATAGATCAATGTATTATTCTAACCTGAAAAGGTCTGAATATACAATAATGCTAAAATAAAAAGGTATACAGAAAATCAGAAATAAAACAATAACTTAGTTGGAACAATAATAGCACCGACTAGGTCTACAGTAGAAGAGGCAAGCTCAACTGATCGATGAGAGAAAATCTACCTGCTTTTATGTAAAACAAATCCTTTGTTTTACGTAGTGAAAGTGGAATTTCCCTGCATCGAATCAATTAGAAATTTGGATTTGGCCAACCTTGGAATTCCCAAGTATTTTGACCGATATCCAAATTCCTTGATGCCTCCGGCACGGCTGTCACGCATCCGGAGGACATCCCCCCTCCTCTGAAAGACCTAACGGTGCTAAGAAAATTTATTAAAACAATAGAAAAATACAATTTAAGAATAAAAAAAAAATACAATAATAAAATTTTTACCCTAAAATATAATGTAAAAGATTTAAGATAACTAAGATATTGTACTTAAGATATTTGAACTTAATCGGATATGGTCCAGTAGGCCCAGGTGGTCCAGGTGTGCCGGGTGGCTCGTCTGCTTCCGTCAGGGCTACTTTATTCACCCTGAGGAGGTCCTACGACGTCGTGAAGATATAAGGCTACTCAATTCACCTTGATATCTCCACGTGTCGTAATGGGACCTTATCCTTGGTCCTTTTTTTGGTCGGCTGCGCTGTGTTTCCTTCATCCCGTCCGTCCGGAGGGGTCAGGGTCCTATGGTCAGCATCGTCGACCATCGTGAACTCTTGGAGGAGATTCTCTTCAATCTCGCTCCTGGGTACGTCTTCGGAGGTTTGCTGCTCGCGTCTCCGAAGTCGTTTCTTTCTCTTATGTGTCCGGTGACTTCTCCGGATTTCCTCTCGGAGTGGTATGTCGACCGGACCGTGGAGGATGGGGTCGGTGTCCTCCTCCTCGTCGCCGTGCTCCATTGTCTCTATCAGTAGAAGGCATTCGGCGTCTGGCATGTCATCTGCTGTCAGGCTAGGTTCTTCCTCCTCGTCGACGTCCTCCATCGTCTCTAGTAATGGAACGCCGTAGGCTTCTTCTTCTTCTTTGGGTGTGCCTGTACTGATGTCCGCTGTTTCAGTTTCTTCATTGGTCTGCTGACGTGGACGGTTGTCTAATACTTCATTGTCCTCTTGGGTTGACTGCTCTGCTTGTTGGGATGGGGTTTGATGGAATTCCAGCTGTTGTGGTTTGGCTTGCCTTTCTGCTGGGGTCGCCCAGTAGATGGTGGTTCGGCAGGCAGTACCAGCGTGTAGACATTTTCGGGGTATGTCTACATTGGCCTCTTCCTGCTCCAACCAAGGCATCCCTAACACAACGTCGTGGTTCAAATCCTCCATAACCATGCAGTTTACAGTCGTGTCCAGAGTGTCAATGTTCATATTGACTGCAGCAGTCCCTAGGGTGCGGGATGTGCTGCCCGTGCATGCCAGCTGAACCAGTCCTGGTCCTCGGTGCAAGTCCCGTCTCTGGATCAACCTCTGGTGAACGAAGTTCCCGGAGGCACCGGTGTCGACCAAAATCTTCACTTGCTGCCCGTTGATCCTTCCATAGAGTTGGGGGAGGCCTTCTGTCGAGGGTTGTACCTGAATAGGATTCAGTTGGGGCACCATCGTCACAACAGGGTTCAGTTGGCGCCCCGATTGGCGTTTCCCTGGTTCTGTGGGGTTGGAGGTGGTGGTTGGTTCATTGATGGCATCCTGTACTGTCCGCTGGGGTTCCTCCATTCGTCTATCGCCTCAGGGTGTCGTGGAGCGTTATCCTGACGTGGGGGACGGTACGGCTGTTGTTGCAGCTGCTTCTGATGCTGCTGGGGTTTGCCGGTCGGGCGGATGTCAGATTCCATGCCCTGGGCGATTGTCAGAAGGTCTTCTTCTGTCTTCGGGATGTTCAGCCGTAGGCAGATCGAGATATCTGGTCGCAGTTGATTCACAATTGTGATGCATCTTTCGTCTTCAGGGGTGTACGGGGCGAGACGTCTGAACAGGGCAGCTTTCCCATTGATGAAGTCTTCCGTTGGTTCATCCTTCCGTTGGTGTTCGCCGTGAAGTTTGGATGTGAGGGCTGAAAGTAAAGCGGGATCGTTGTACTTCTTCAGGAGGCGGCCTCGGAACGTATCGTATGGCAGGTCTGTATGTGAGAATTTCTGGGCCCATTTCTTCGCATCACCGTGGAGAGAATTGTCTATTAGGTAGTCAATCCATTGGTCCTCGTCGACATCGTATTTGGTGAGGAAGTTCTCTGCTTTGTTCAGGAAGTTGAGTGGATTCTCGATGTCTCGGCCTGAGAATTGGGGTGGTTTCATGTAAGTGATCCTGGGCTTCGGTGGCTCAGGTGTGTGTTGGGGCATCTGTGGTGTCGTGCCTTGGGTAGTTGAAAGGGCCGTCATCGCTTGCATAAGTGCAGCTATGAAGTCAGCGGTTGAAGGCTGGCTTGAAGACGGTCCTGGGGTCGTGGGTTCGGATTTTTGTTGGGCGCCATGTTGCCGAGAGGGGGCGTTTGGGCCTGTAGGACCCATCGCCGGCTCTGCGGACTTCTTCCTGTCCTCGGAATTAGACCGGGTGTTGACCATCTTTGCTTGTCACTGATAAAATGGTTTAATACTTCTACTGGTATAAAATAACGGTTACCGTGACAAGTATCTGTTATAGGTAACAGTTCCAAGGAGCAGTTACAAAATAACAGATCAAAAATAGAAAACAGAACAGGTAAAATAGTCTAAGTATTCCTTGACTTACGGAAGGAATAACTTAGTAAACAAGAAAAATAAAATGGTATAAAAGTACAATGCAAAGAAAATGTTTCTAAGTGTTTCTTGACTTACGGAAGAAACAACTTAGGACAGAAATACAGATAAATGAAATATGTAAATATGAAACAAGGTATGGAAATATTTCTAAGTGTTTCTTGACTTACGGAAGAAACAACTTAGAGTGAAAATAAACAAGAGAATTAAATATGGAAAAATAAGAATACAAATACTTATAAGTGTTTCTTGACTTACGGAAGAAACGACTTACAAATACGAAAAATCAAATACAGAAAAGATGTGGAAATATTGCTAAGTGTTTCTTGACTTACGGAAGAAACAACTTAGCATAAAATAGAAAATGAAAGAGACAAATGTATTAAGTATTTTCTTAACCTAAGGAAGAAAATATCTTAAATAAAATATCGGAAATAATAATGCAACAATGATTATGAAAATATTTCTAAGTGTTCTTTTGACTTACCGGAAAAGAATGGCTTAGACGCACAATTAAAATAACAAGTCAAATATTCAGAGAAATATTTCTAAGAGTTCTTTGACTTACCGGAAAGAACTACTTAGACAAAGTACAAATCAAAATATAAAATAGAAAAAGCAAGATAAATATTTCTAAGTGTTCTTAACTTACGGAAGAACAACTTAGACACAAAATACAAGAAAAATAAACAATCAAAATAATCAAATAAAATATCAAACAATCAGTACATGAACAAATATAGATCAATGTATTATTCTAACCTGAAAAGGTCTGAATATACAATAATGCCAAAATAAAAAGGGAAAAAGAAAATCAGAAATAAAACAATAACTTAGTTGGAACAATAATAGCACCGACTAGGTCTACAGTAGAAGAGGCAAGCTCGACTGATCGATGAGAGAAAATCTACCTGCTTTTATGTAAAACAAATCCTTTGTTTTACGTAGCGAAAGTGGAATTTCCCTGCATCGAATCAATTAGAAATTTGGTTTTGGCCAACCTTGGAATTCCCAAGTATTTTGACCGATATCCAAATTCCTTGATGCCTCCGGCACGGCTGTCACGCCTCCGGAGGACAATACACACACACACTCACAGACACACACACACACACGCACACACACACACATACACTTTTCACCTCTCGACTCCTACCCATTAGTCGCCTCTTACGTCAGGCAGGGCCTTCTTTCCTCGGCCGTGTTCTTATCTCTGCAAGTCGAACGGACACACACACACATACTCACATACGCACACACACACGCACACACACATACACTCTTCACCCCTCGACTCCTACCTATTAGTCGCCCCTTACAAGAGGCAGGGCCTTCTTGCCTCGGCCGTATTCTTATCTCTGCAAGCCAAACGGACACACACACATACACACACACTCACACACGCACACACACACACATACACTCTTCACCTCTCGACTCCTACCCATTAGTCACCACTTACGACAGGCAGGGCCTTCTTGCCCCGGCCGTATTCTTATCTCTGCAAGCTGAACGGACACACACACTCACACACACAAGCACGCACACACGCACACACACACGCGCACACACACACACAATTACACTCTTCACCTCTCGACTCCTACCCATTAGTCGCCTCTTACGACAAGCATGGTCTTCTTGCCACCGCTGTTTTCTTATCTCTGCGAGACGAAGGGACACACACACACATACACACACACACTCACACAAACACGCGCACAAACGCACGCACACATACATTCTTCACCTCTCGACTCATTCTTCACCTCTCGACTCCTACCCATTAGTCGCCCATTACGAGAGGCATGGCCTTCTTGCCACCGCTGTTTTCTTATCTCTGCGAGCCGAAGGGACACACACACACGCACACACTTACACACGCATACACACACACACACATACACTTTTCACCTCTCGACTCCTACCCATTAGTCACCTCTTACGACAGGCATGTCCTTCTTGCCACCGCTGTTTTCTTATCTCTGCGAGCCGAAGGGACACACACACAAACATACACACACACACACACTCACACACACACACACACACGGACACACACGCACGCACACACACATACACTCTTCACCTCTCGACTCCTACCTATTAGTCGCCCCTTAAAAGAGGCAGGGCCTTCTTGCCTCAACCGTATTCTTATCTCTGCAAGCCAAACGGACACACACATACTCACACACGCAAACACACACGCACACACTCACACACACATACACTCTTCACCTCTCGACTCCTATCCATTAGTCGCCCCTTACAAAAGGCAGGGCCTTCTTGCCACGGCCGTGTTCTTATCTCTGCGAGCCGACTGGACACACACACTCACACACACAAATACACACACACACTCACACACGCACACACACGCACACACACACATATACACTCTTCACCACTCGACTCCTACCCATTAGTCGCCTCTTACGACAGGCAGGGCCTTCTTGCCACGGCCGTGTTCTTATCTCTGCGAGCCGACCGGACACACACACACACTCACACAAGCACACACACGCACACACGCACACACACACATACACCCTTCACCTCTCGACTTCTACCCATTAGTCACCGCTTACGACAGGCAGGGCCTTCTTGGCACGGACGTGTTCTTATCTCTGCGAGCCGACCAGACACACACACACACACACGCACACACACACGCACACACGCACACACACACATACGCTCTTCACCTCTCGACTCCTACCAATTAGTCGCCACTTACGACAGGCAGGGCCTTCTTGCCTCGGCCGTATTCTTATCTCTGCAAGCCAAACAGACACACACACATACACACACACTTACACACGCACACACACGCACACGCCTCTTACGACAGGCAGGGCCTTCTTGCCACGGCCGTGTTCTTATCTCTGCGAGCCGACTGGACACACACACTCACACACACAAATACACACACACAGTCACACACGCACACACACGCACACACGCACACTCACACACACATACACTCTTCACCTCTCGACTCCTACCCATTAGTCGCCTCTTACGACAAGCAGGGCCTTCTTGGCACGGACGTGTCCTTATCACTGCGAGCCGACCGGACACACACACTCACACACGCACACACACACGCACACACGTACACACACACATACACTCTTCACCTCTCGACTCCTACCCATTAGTCGCCTCTTACGACAGGCAGGGCCTTCTTGCCTCGGCCGTATTCTTATCTCTGCAAGCCGAACGGACACATACACACTCACACAGACAAGCACGCACACACGCACACACACGCACACACACAAAACCACTTTTCACCTCTCGACTCCTACCCATTAGTTGCCTCTTACGACAGGCATGGCCTTCTTGCCTCGGCCGTATTCTAATCTCTGCGAGCCGAATGGACACACATACATACACACACACACTTACACACGCACACACACACATACACTCGTCACCTCTCGACTCCTACCCATTAGTAGCCTATTACGACAGGCAGGGCCTTCTTGCCTCGGATGTATTCTTCTCTCTGCAAGTCGAACGGACACACATACACACACTCATACACGCACACACACGAACACACGCACACACACACACACACGTACACTCTTCACCTTTCGACTCCTACCCATTAGTCGCCTCTTACGACAGGCATGGCCTTCTTGCCACCGCCGTATTCTTTTCTCTGCGAGTCAAACGGACACATACACACACTCACATACACACACACGCACACACACACACATATACACACGCACACACACACACAATCACTCTTCACCTCTCGACTCCTACCTTTGAGAAGCCCCTTACGGCATGCAGGGCCTTCTTGCCTCGGCCGTATTCTTATCTCTGCAAGCCGAACGGACACACACACACACACACACATACACACACACCCTCACACACGCACACACACACGCACACACACACACACAAATACACTCTTAACCCCTCGACTTCTACTCATTAGTCGCCACTTACGACAAGCACGGCCTTCTTGCTTCGGCCGTATTCTTATCTCTGCGAGCCAAACGGACACACACATAGATACACACACACACACTCACACACGCACACACACAAACATACACACACACGTATACTCATCACCTCTCGACTCCTACCCATTAGTCGCTCCTTACAGCAGGCATGGCCTTCTTGCCACGGCCGTATTCTTATCTCTGCGAGCCGAAGGGACACACACACACGCACACACGCACACACACACAAACACTCTTCACCTCTCGACTCCTACCCATTAGTCGCCTCTTACGACAGGCATGGCCTTCTTGCCACGGCCGTATTCTTATCTCTGCGAGCCGAACGGACACACACACACACACACACTCACACACGCACACACGCACACACACACATACACTCTTCACCTCTCGACTTCTACCCATTAGTCGTCTCTTACGACAGGCAGGGCCTATTTGCCACGGCCGTGTTTTTATCTCTGCGAGCCATACAGACACACACACACACACTCACACACACACACACACACCTAAACTCTTCACCTCTCGACTCTTACCTATTACTCGCCCCTTACAACAGGCAGGGCCTTCTTGCCTCATCTGTGTTCTTATCTCTGCAAGCCGAACGGACACACATACATACACACACACTCACACACGCACACACAAATGCACACACACACGCACACATAAACTCTTCACCTCTCCACTCCTACCCATTAGTCGCCTCTTTCGACAGGCAGGGCCTTTTTGCCACGGCCGTGTTCTTATCTTTGCGAGCCGACCGGACACACACACACTCACACACGCACACACACACGCACACACGCACACACACACATACACTCTATACCTCTCGACTCCTACCCATTAGTCGCCTCTTACGACAGGCAGGGCCTTCTTGCCACGGCCGTGTTCTTATCTCTGCGAGCCGACCAGACACACACACACGCACACACGCACACACACACATACACTCTTTACCTCTCGACTCCTACCCATTAGTCGCCTCTTACGACAGGCAGGGCCTTCTTACCACGGCCGTGTTCTTATCTCTGCGAGCCAAACGGACACACACATAGATACACACACACACACTCACACACG
>NW_027311980.1:55000-70000 GCF_040954645.1 Diabrotica undecimpunctata
ACACACGCACACACACATACATTCTTCACCTCTCGACTCCTACCTATTAGTCGCCTCTTACGATAGGCAGGGCCTTCTTGCCTCGGTCGTGCTCTTATCTCTGCAAGCCGAACGGACACACACACACATACACACACCCTCTCACACGCACACACACGCACATACGCACACACATATACACTCTTCACCACTCGACTCCTACCCATTAGTCGCCTCTTACGACAGGCAGGGCCTTCTTGCCACGGCCGTGTTCTTATGCCGACTGGACACACACACTCACACACACAAATACACACACACACACACACACGCACACTCACACACACATACACTCTTTACCTCTCGACTCCTACCCATTAGTCGCCTCTTACGACAGGCAGGGCCTTCTTGCCACTACCGTGTTCTTATCTCTGCGAGCCGACTGGACACACACACACTCACACACACAAATACACACACACACTCACACACGCACACACACGCACACTCACATACACTTACTTACTCACTCACTTATCTCTGCAAGCCGAACGGACACATACACACTCACACACACACAAGCACGCACACACGCACACACACGCATACACACAAAAACACTTTTCACTTCTCGACTCCTACCAATTAGTCGCCACTTACGACAGGCAGGGCATTCTTGCCTCGGCCGTATTCTTATCTCTGCAAGCCGAACGGACACATACACACTCACACACACTCACACACACGCACGCACACACGCACACACACGCACACACACACACACACACAAATACACTCTTCACCTCTCGACTCCTACCCATTAGTCGCCTCTTACGACAGGCATGGCCTTCTTGCCTCGGCCCTATTCTAATCTCTGCGAGCCGAATGGACACACACAAACATACACACACACACACTTACACACGCAAAAACACACACACACCCACACACGCACACACTCACGTACCCTCTTCACCTCTCGACTCCTACCCATTAGTCGCCTCTTACGACAGGCAGGGCATTCTTGCCTCGGCCGTGTTCTTATCTCTGTAAGCCGAACGGACACACACACACACATGCACACACAAACACACGCAGACAGGCACACACGCACACACGCACACACGCACACGCACACATTCTTTACCTCTCGATTCCTATCCATTGGTCGCCTCTTAAGACAGGCAGGGCCTTCTTGCCACGGACGTATTCTTATCTCTGCGAGCCGAAAGGACACACACACACGCACACACAAACACACGCACACAGGCACACACGCACACACGCACACGTACACGCACACTCACACACTCTCCACCTCTCGACTAATATCCATTAGTCGCCTCTTAAGACAGGCAGGGCCTTCTTGCCTCGGCCGTATTCTTATCTCTGCAAGCCAAACGGACACACACACACATACACACACATACTCACACACGCACAAACACACGCACACACACAAAGACACATACACTCTTCACCTCTAGACTCCTATTCATTAGTCGCCTCTTACGACAGACAGGGACTTCTTGCCACGGCCGTGTTCTCATCTCTGCGAGCCGAACGGACACACACACACTCACACACACACACCCACACACGCACACACTCACGTACCCTCTTCACCTCTCGACTCCTACCCATTAGTCGCCTCTTACGACAGGCAGGGCATTCTTGCCTCGGCCGTGTTCTTATCTCTGTAAGCCGAACGGACACACACACACACATGCACACACAAACACACGCAGACAGGCACACACGCACACACGCACACACGCACACGCACACATTCTTTACCTCTCGATTCCTATCCATTGGTCGCCTCTTAAGACAGGCAGGGCCTTCTTGCCTCGGCCGTATTCTAATCTCTGCGAGTCGCACGGACACACACACACTGACACACACATATTCACACACACACTCACACACGTACGCACACACACACATATACACTCTTCACCTCTCGACTCCTACCCATTATTCTCCTCTTACGACAGGCAGGGACTTTTTGCCACGGCCGTGTTCTTATCTCTGCAAGCCGAACGGACACACACACACGCACACACACACACGCACACGCAAACGTACACGCACACACTCTTCACCTCTCGACTCCTACCCATTATTCTCCTCTTACGACGGGCAGGGACTTCTTGCCACGGCCGTGTTCTTATCTCTGCAAGCCGAACGGACACACACATACACACACACACTCACACACACACACGCACACACGCACGCACACATGCACACACACATATACTCACACACACACAAACACGCACATACGCACACACACATACATTCTTCACCTCTCGACTCCTACCTATTAGTCGTCTCTCACGACAGGCAGGGCTTTTTGCCTCGGCCGTATTCTTATCTCTGCAAGCCGAACGGACACACACACATACTCACACACGCACACACACACGCACACACGCACCGACACACATACACTCTTCACCTCTCGACTCCTACTTATTAGTCGCCCACTCTTCACCTCTCGACTCCTACCCATTATTCTCCTCTTACGACAGGCAGGGACTTCTTGCCACGGCCGTGTTCTTATCTCTGCAAGCCGAACGGACACACACATACACACACACACACTCACACACACACACGCACACACGCACGCACACATGCACACACACATACACTCACACACACACAAACACGCACATACGCACACACACATACATTCTTCACCTCTCGACTCCTACCTATTAGTCGTCTCTCACGACAGGCAGGGCCTTCTTGCCTTGGCCGTGTTCTTATCACTGCAAGCCGAACGGACACACACACATACTCACACACGCACACACACACGCACACACGCACACAAACATACACTCTTTACCTCTCGACACCTACCTATTAGTCGTCTCTCACGACAGGCAGGGCCTTCTTGCCTTTGCCGTGTTCTTATCACTTTAAGCCGAATGAACACACACATACTCACACACGCACACACACACGCACACACGCACACAAACATACACTCTTCACCTCTCGACTCCTACCTATTAGTCGCCTCTTACGATAGGCAGGGCCTTCTTGCCTCGGTCGTGTTTTTATCTCTGCAAGCCGAAATAACACACACACATACTCACACACGCACACACACACGCACACACGCACACACACATACACTTTTCACCTCTCGACTCCTACTTATTAGTCGCCCACTCTTCGCCTCTCGACTCCTATCCATTAGTCGCCCCGTACGATTTGCATCGCTTTCTTGCCACGGCTCTTTTCTTATCTCTGCGAGCTGAAGGGACACACACACATACATACACACACACTCACAAACACACACACACACGCACGCACACACGCACACACACATACACTCACACACACACAAACACGCCCACACGCACACACACATACATTCTTCACCTCTCGACTCCTACCTATTAGTCGTCTCTCACGACAGGCAGGGCCTTCTTGCCTTGGCCGTGTTCTTATCACTGCAAGCCGAACGGACACACACACATACTCACACACGCACACACACACGCACACACGCACACAAACATACACTCTTTACCTCTCGACACCTACCTATTAGTCGCCTCTTACGATAGGCAGGGCCTTGTTGCCTCGGTCGTGTTCTTATTTCTGCAAGCCAAACTAACACACACACATACTCACACACGCACACACACACGCACACACGCACACACACACATACACTCTTCACCTCTCGACTCCTACTTATTACTCGCCTCTTACGACAGGCAGGGACTTCTTGCCACGGCCGTGTTCTTATCTCTGCAAGCCGAACGGACACACACATACACACACACACTCACACACACACACGCACACACGCACGCACACATGCACACACACATACACTCACACACACACAAACACGCACATACGCACACACACATACATTCTTCACCTCTCGACTCCTACCTATTAGTCGTCTCTCACCACAGGCAGGGCCTTCTTGCCTTTGCCGTGTTCTTATCACTTTAAGCCGAATGGACACACACACATACTCACACACGCACACACACACGCACACACGCACACAAACATACACTCTTCACCTCTCGACTCCTACCTATTAGTCGACTCTTACGATAGGCAGGGCCTTCTTGCCTCGGTCGTGTTTTTATCTCTGCATTCCGAACTAACACACACACATACTCACACACGCACACACACACGCACACACGCACACACACATACACTTTTCACCTCTCGACTCCTACTTATTAGTCGCCCACTCTTCGCCTCTCGACTCCTATCCATTAGTCGCCCCGTACGATTTGCATCGCTTTCTTGCCACGGCTCTTTTCTTATCTCTGCGAGCTGAAGGGACACACACACATACATACACACACACTCACAAACACACACACACACGCACGCACACACGCACACACACATACACTCACACACACACAAACACGCCCACACGCACACACACATACATTCTTCACCTCTCGACTCCTACCTATTAGTCGCCTCTTACGATAGGCAGGGCCTTCTTGCCTTGGCCGTGTTCTTATCACTGCAAGCCGAACAGACACACACACACATACTCACACACGCACACACACACGCACACTCGCACACAAACATACACTCTTCACCTCTCAACTCCTACCTATTAGTCGCCTCTTACGATAGGCAGGGCCTTCTTGCCTCAGTCGTGTTCTTATTTCTGCAAGCCGAACTAACACACACACATACTCACACACGCACACACACACGCACACACGCAAACACACACATACACTCTTCACCTCTCGACTCCTACCAATTAGTCGCCTCTTACGATAGGCAGGGCTTTCTTGCCTTGGCCGTGTTCTTATCACTGCAAGCCGAGCGGACACACACACATACTCACACACGCACACACACACGCACACACGCACACAAACATACACTCTTCACCTTTCGACTCCTACCTATTAGTCGCCTCTTACGATAGGCAGGGCCTTCTTGCCTCGGTCGTGTTCTTATTTCTGCAAGCCGAACTAACACACACACATACTCACACACGCACACACACACGCACACACGCACACACACACATACACTCTTCACCTCTCGACTCCTACTTATTACTTGCCTCTTACGACAGGCAGGGCCTTCTTGCCACGGCTGTGTTCTTATCTCTGCGAGCCGACCGCACACACACACACACACTCACACACTCACATACACACACACATAAAATGCACGCACACGTACACGCACACACTCTCCACCTCTCGTTTCCTATCCATTAGTCGCCTCTTACGACAGGCAGGGCCTTCTTGCTACGGACGTGTTCTTATCTCTGCGAGCCAAACGGACACAGACACACACACACTCGCACACACACATACACACACATACACGCTTCACCTCTCGACTCCTACCCATTAGTCGCCTCTTACGACATTCAGGGACTTCTTGCCACGGCCGTGTTCTTATCTCTGCGAGCCGAACGGACACACACACACTCACACAAACACACGCACACACGCACACACGCACACACACGCACCCACACACACGCACACGCACACGCACACACTCTCCACCTCTCGACTCCTATCCATAAGCCACCTCTTAAGACAGGCAGGGCCTTCTGCCACGGCCGTAATCTTATCTCTGCGAGCCGAGCGGACAAACACACACACTCACACACACACACACATACACTATTCACCTCTCGACCCCTACCTTTTAGTCACCTCTTACGAGAGGCAGGGCCTTCTTGCCCCGGCCGTATTCATATCTCTGCAAGCCGAACGGACACACACACTTATACACACACTCACACACGCACAAACACACATACACGCACACACGCACACACACATACACTCTTCACCTATCGACTACTACCAATTAGTCGCTCCTTACAGCAAGCATGGCCTTTTTGCCACGGCCGTATTCTTTTCTCTGCAAGCCGAACGAACACACACACATACTCACACACGCACACACACACGCACACACGCACACAAACATACACTCTTCACCTCTCGACTCCTACCTATTAGTCGCCTCTTACGATAGGCAGGGCCTTCTTGCCACGGCTGTGTTCTTATCTCTGCGAGCCGACCGCACACACACACACTCACACACTCACATACACACACACTTAAACACGCACGCACACGTACACGCACACACTCTCCACCTCTCGACTCCTATCCATTAGTCGCCTCTTACGACAGGCAGGGCCTTTTTGCTACGGACGTGTTCTTATCTCTGCGGGCCAAATGGACACACACACACACACTCGCACACACACATACACACACATACACGCTTTACCTCTCGACTCCTACCCAGTAGTCGCCTCTTACGACATTTAGGGACTTCTTGCCACGGCCGTGTTCTTATCTCTGCGAGCCGAACGGACACACACACACTCACACACACACACGCACACACACGCACCCACACACACGCACACGCACACACTCTCCACCTCTCGACTCCTATCCATTAGCCGCCTCTTAAGACAGGCAGGGCCTTCTTGCCACGGCCGTAATCTTATCTCTGCGAGCCGAGCGGACAAACACACACACTCACACACACACACACATACACTCTTCACCTCTCGACCCCTACCTTTTAGTCGCCTCTTACGAGAGGCAGGGCCTTCTTGCCCCGGCCGTATTCATATCTCTGCAAGCCGAACGGACACACACACTTATACACACACACTCACACAGGCACAAACACACACACGCACAGACGCACACACACATACACTCTTAACCTCTCGACTCCTACCTTTTAGTCGCCTCTTACGATAAGCAGGGCCTTCTTGCCGCGGTCGTGTTCTCATCTCTGCAAGCCAAACTAACACACACACATACTCACACACGCACACACACGCACACACACACGCACACACGCACACACACATACACTCTTCACCTCTCGACTCCTACTGATTAGTCGACCCTTACAAGAGGCAGGGCCTTCTGGCCTCGGCCGTATTCTTATCTCTGCAAGTCAAACGGATACACACACATACACACACACTCACACACGCCCACACACGCACACACGCACACACACATACACACACATACACGCTTCACCTCTCGACTCCAGCCATTAGTCGCCTCTTACGACATTCAGGGACTTCTTGCCACGGCCGTGTTCTTATCTCTGCGAGCCGAACGGACACACACAGACTCACACACTCACACACACACACGCACACACACGCACCCACACACACGCACACGCACACGCACACACTCTCCACCTCTCGACTCCTATCCATTAGCCGCCTCTTAAGACAGGCAGGGCCTTCTTGCCACGGCCGTAATCTTATCTCTGCGAGCCGAGCGGACAAACACACACACTCACACACACACACACACACACACATACACTCTTCACCTCTCGACCCCTACCTTTTAGTCGCCTCTTACGAGAGGCAATGCCTTCTTGCCCCGGCCGTATTCATATCTCTGCAAGCCGAACGGACACACACACTTATACACACACACTCACACACGCACAAACACACACACGCACACACGCACACACACATACACTCTTCACCTCTCGACTCCTACCTATTAGTCGCCCCTTACAAGAGGCAGGGCCTTCTTGCCTCGGCCGTATTCTAATCTCTGCGAACCGAATGGACACACACATACATACACACACATATTTACACACGCACAAACACACACACATACACATACACTCTTAACCTCTCAACTCCTACCCATTAGTCGCCTCTTACGACAGTCAGGGCCTTCTTGCCACGGCCGTGTTCTCATTTCAGCGAGCCGACCGGACACACACACACACGCACACACAAACACACGCACACAGGCACAAACGCACACACGCAAACGCACACGCTCACGCACACACTCTCCACCTCTCGATTCCTATCCATTAGTCGCCTCTTAAGACAGGCAGGGCCTTCTTGCCACGGACGTATTTTTATCTCTGCGAGCCGAAGGGACACACACACACACGCACAGACAAACACACGCACACAGGCACACACGCTCACACGCACACGTACACGCACCCGCACACCCTCTTCACCTCTCGACTCCTATCCATTAGTCGCCTCTTAAGACAGGCAGGGCCTTCTTGCCTCGGCCGTATTCTTATCTCTGCAAGCCAAACGGACACACACACATACACACACACACACTCACACACACAAGCACGCACACACGCACACACACGCACACACACAAATACACTTTTCACCTCTCGACTCCTACCCATTAGTCGCCTCTTACGACAGGCATGGCCTTCTTGCCTCGGCCGTATTCTAATTTCTGCGAACCGAATGGACACACACATACATACACACATACATTTACACACGCACAAACACACACACACCCACACACGCACACACACATACACATACACTATTCACCTCTCGACTCCTACCTATTAGTCGCCCCTTACAAGAGGCAGGGCCTTCTTGCCTCGGCCGTATTCTAATCTTTGCGAACCGAATGGACACACACATACATACAAACACATATTTACACACGCACAAACACACACACACACCCACACACGCACACACAAATACACATACACTCTTAACCTCTCGACTCCTACCCATTAGTCGCCTCTTACCACATTCAGGGACTTCTTGCCACGGACGTATTCTTATCTCTGCAAGCCGAACGGACACACACACATACTCACACACGCACACAACACGCACACACGTACACACACACACATACACTCTTCACCTCTCGACTCCTACCCATTATTCGCCTCTTACGACAGGCAGGGCCTTCTTGCCACGGCCGTGTTCTCATTTCAGCGAGCCGACCGGACACACACACACGCACACACAAACACACGCACACAGGCACACACGTACACACGCACACGTACACGCACACGCACACACTCTCCACCTCTCGACTCCTATCCATTAGTCGCCTCTTAAGACAGGCAGGGCCTTCTTGCAACGAACGCATTCTTATCTCTGCGAGCCGAACGGACACACACACACACACTCACACACAAACACACACACGCAAGCACAAATACACTATTCACCTCTCGACTTCTACCCATTATTCTCCTCTTACGACAGGCAGGGACTTCTTGCCACGGCCGTGTTCTTATCTCTGCAAGCCGAACGGACACACACACACACGCACACACAAACACACGCACACAGGCACACACGCACACACGCACACGCACACCCACACGCACACACTCTCCACCTCTCGATTCCTATCCATTAGTCGCCTCTTAAGACAGGCAGGGCCTTCTTGCCACGGACGTATTCTTATCTCTGCAAGCCGAACTAACACACACACATACTCACACACGCACACACACACGCACACACGCACACACACACATACACTCTTCACCTCTCGACTCCTACTTATTACTTGCCTCTTACGACAGGCAGGGCCTTCTTGCCACGGCTGTGTTCTTATCTCTGCGAGCCGACCGCACACACACACACACTCACACACTCACATACACACACACATAAAATGCACGCACACGTACACGCACACACTCTCCACCTCTCGACTCCTATCCATTAGTCGCCTCTTACGACAGGCAGGGCCTTCTTGCTACGGACGTGTTCTTATCTCTGCGAGCCAAACGGACACAGACACACACACACTCGCACACACACATACACACACATACACGCTTCACCTCTCGACTCCTACCCATTAGTCGCCTCTTACGACATTCAGGGACTTCTTGCCACGGCCGTGTTCTTATCTCTGCGAGCCGAACGGACACACACACACTCACACAAACACACGCACACACGCACACACGCACACACACGCACCCACACACACGCACACGCACACGCACACACTCTCCACCTCTCGACTCCTATCCATAAGCCACCTCTTAAGACAGGCAGGGCCTTCTGCCACGGCCGTAATCTTATCTCTGCGAGCCGAGCGGACAAACACACACACTCACACACACACACACATACACTATTCACCTCTCGACCCCTACCTTTTAGTCGCCTCTTACGAGAGGCAGGGCCTTCTTGCCCCGGCCGTATTCATATCTCTGCAAGCCGAACGGACACACACACTTATACACACACTCACACACGCACAAACACACATACACGCACACACGCACACACACATACACTCTTCACCTATCGACTACTACCAATTAGTCGCTCCTTACAGCAAGCATGGCCTTTTTGCCACGGCCGTATTCTTATCTCTGCAAGCCGAACGAACACACACACATACTCACACACGCACACACACACGCACACACGCACACAAACATACACTCTTCACCTCTCGACTCCTACCTATTAGTCGCCTCTTACGATAGGCAGGGCCTTCTTGCCACGGCTGTGTTCTTATCTCTGCGAGCCGACCGCACACACACACACTCACACACTCACATACACACACACTTAAACACGCACGCACACGTACACGCACACACTCTCCACCTCTCGACTCCTATCCATTAGTCGCCTCTTACGACAGGCAGGGCCTTTTTGCTACGGACGTGTTCTTATCTCTGCGGGCCAAATGGACACACACACACACACTCGCACACACACATACACACACATACACGCTTTACCTCTCGACTCCTACCCAGTAGTCGCCTCTTACGACATTTAGGGACTTCTTGCCACGGCCGTGTTCTTATCTCTGCGAGCCGAACGGACACACACACACTCACACACACACACGCACACACACGCACCCACACACACGCACACGCACACACTCTCCACCTCTCGACTCCTATCCATTAGCCGCCTCTTAAGACAGGCAGGGCCTTCTTGCCACGGCCGTAATCTTATCTCTGCGAGCCGAGCGGACAAACACACACACTCACACACACACACACACATACACTCTTCACCTCTCGACCCCTACCTTTTAGTCGCCTCTTACGAGAGGCAGGGCCTTCTTGCCCCGGCCGTATTCATATCTCTGCAAGCCGAACGGACACACACACTTATACACACACACTCACACAGGCACAAAAACACACACGCACAGACGCACACACACATACACTCTTAACCTCTCGACTCCTACCTTTTAGTCGCCTCTTACGATAAGCAGGGCCTTCTTGCCGCGGTCGTGTTCTCATCTCTGCAAGCCAAACTAACACACACACATACTCACACACGCACACACACGCACACACACACGCACACACGCACACACACATACACTCTTCACCTCTCGACTCCTACTGATAGGCGACCCTTACAAGAGGCAGGGCCTTCTGGCCTCGGCCGTATTCTTATCTCTGCAAGTCAAACGGATACACACACATACACACACACTCACACACGCCCACACACGCACACACGCACACACACATACACACACATACACGCTTCACCTCTCGACTCCAGCCATTAGTCGCCTCTTACGACATTCAGGGACTTCTTGCCACGGCCGTGTTCTTATCTCTGCGAGCCGAACGGACACACACATACTCACACACGCACACACACACGCACACACGCACACAAACATACACTCTTCACCTTTCGACTCCTACCTATTAGTCGCCTCTTACGATAGGCAGGGCCTTCTTGCCTCGGTCGTGTTCTTATTTCTGCAAGCCGAACTAACACACACACATACTCACACACGCACACACACACGCACACACGCACACACACACATACACTCTTCACCTCTCGACTCCTACTTATTACTTGCCTCTTACGACAGGCAGGGCCTTCTTGCCACGGCTGTGTTCTTATCTCTGCGAGCCGACCGCACACACACACACACTCACACACTCACATACACACACACATAAAATGCACGCACACGTACACGCACACACTCTCCACCTCTCGACTCCTATCCATTAGTCGCCTCTTACGACAGGCAGGGCCTTCTTGCTACGGACGTGTTCTTATCTCTGCGAGCCAAACGGACACAGACACACACACACTCGCACACACACATACACACACATACACGCTTCACCTCTCGACTCCTACCCATTAGTCGCCTCTTACGACATTCAGGGACTTCTTGCCACGGCCGTGTTCTTATCTCTGCGAGCCGAACGGACACACACACACTCACACAAACACACGCACACACGCACACACGCACACACACGCACCCACACACACGCACACGCACACGCACACACTCTCCACCTCTCGACTCCTATCCATAAGCCACCTCTTAAGACAGGCAGGGCCTTCTGCCACGGCCGTAATCTTATCTCTGCGAGCCGAGCGGACAAACACACACACTCACACACACACACACATACACTATTCACCTCTCGACCCCTACCTTTTAGTCACCTCTTACGAGAGGCAGGGCCTTCTTGCCCCGGCCGTATTCATATCTCTGCAAGCCGAACGGACACACACACTTATACACACACTCACACACGCACAAACACACATACACGCACACACGCACACACACATACACTCTTCACCTATCGACTACTACCAATTAGTCGCTCCTTACAGCAAGCATGGCCTTTTTGCCACGGCCGTATTCTTATCTCTGCAAGCCGAACGAACACACACACATACTCACACACGCACACACACACGCACACACGCACACAAACATACACTCTTCACCTCTCGACTCCTACCTATTAGTCGCCTCTTACGATAGGCAGGGCCTTCTTGCCACGGCTGTGTTCTTATCTCTGCGAGCCGACCGCACACACACACACTCACACACTCACATACACACACACTTAAACACGCACGCACACGTACACGCACACACTCTCCACCTCTCGACTCCTATCCATTAGTCGCCTCTTACGACAGGCAGGGCCTTTTTGCTACGGACGTGTTCTTATCTCTGCGGGCCAAATGGACACACACACACACACTCGCACACACACATACACACACATACACGCTTTACCTCTCGACTCCTACCCAGTAGTCGCCTCTTACGACATTTAGGGACTTCTTGCCACGGCCGTGTTCTTATCTCTGCGAGCCGAACGGACACACACACACTCACACACACACACGCACACACACGCACCCACACACACGCACACGCACACACTCTCCACCTCTCGACTCCTATCCATTAGCCGCCTCTTAAGACAGGCAGGGCCTTCTTGCAACGAACGCATTCTTATCTCTGCGAGCCGAACGGACACACACACACACACTCACACACAAACACACACACGCAAGCACAAATACACTATTCACCTCTCGACTTCTACCCATTATTCTCCTCTTACGACAGGCAGGGACTTCTTGCCACGGCCGTGTTCTTATCTCTGCAAGCCGAACGGACACACACACACACGCACACACAAACACACGCACACAGGCACACACGCACACACGCACACGCACACCCACACGCACACACTCTCCACCTCTCGATTCCTATCCATTAGTCGCCTCTTAAGACAGGCAGGGCCTTCTTGCCACGGACGTATTCTTATCTCTGCGAGCCGAACGGAAACAAACACACATACACACAGACACATACACTCTTCACCTCTCGACTCCTACCCATTAGTCACCTCTTACGACAGGCATGGCCTTCTTGAAACCGCTGATTTCTTATCTCTGCGAGCCAAAGGGACACACATACACATACACACACACTCACACACACACGCACACACGCACGCACACATACACTCTTCACCTCTCGACTCCTACCTATTAGTCGCCCCTTACAAGAGGCAGGGCCTTCTTGCCTCGGCCGTATTCTTATCTCTGCAAGCCAAACGGACACACACACATACTCACACACGCACACACACACGCACACACGCATACACACATACACTCTTCACCTCTCGTCTCCTACCTATTAGTCGCCCCTTACAAAAGGCAGGGTCTTCTTGCCTTGGCCGTATTCTTATCTCTGCAATCCAAACGGACACACAAACATACACACACACTGACACACGCACACACACGCACACACGCACACACCCACTCACACACCACACACACGCACACACGCACACACACACATACACTCTTCACCTTTCGACTCGTACCCATTAGTCGCCTCTTACGACAGGCAGGGCCTTGTTGCCACGGCCGTGTTCTTATCTCTGCGAGACGACCGGACACACACACACACTCACACAAGCACACACACGCACACACGCACACACACACACACATACACTCTTCACCTCTCGACTCCTACCTATTACTCGCCCCTTACGACAGGCAGGGCCTTCTTGCCTCGGCTGTATTCTTATCTCTGCAGGCCGAACGGACACACATACATACACACACATGCACACACGCACACACGCACACACACACACATACACTCTTCACCTTTCGACTCCTACCCATTAGTCGCCTCCTACGACAGATAGGGCCTTCTTGCCACGGCCGTATTCTTATCTCTGCGAGCCGAACAGACACACACACACACACACTCACACACGCACAGACGCACACACACACATACACTCTTCACCTCTCGACTCCTACCCATTAGTCGTCTCTTAAGACAGGCAGGGCCTTTTTGCCACGGCCGTGTTTTTATCTCTGCGAGCCATACAGACACACACACACACTCACACACACACACACACACCTACACTCTTCACCTCTCGACTCTTACCTATTACTTGCCCCTTACGACAGGCAGGGCCTTCTTGTCTCGGCTGTATTCTTATCTTTGCAAGCCGAACGGACACACATACATAAACACACACTCACACACGCACACGCACATGCACACACACACATGAACTCTTCACCTCTCAACTCCTACCCATTAGTCGCCTCTTACGACAGGCAGGGCCTTCTTGCCACCGCCGTATTCTTATCTTTGCGAGCCGAACGGACACACACACACTCACACACACGGACACACACACACCTACACTCTTCACCTCACGACTCCTACCTATTACTCGCCCCTTACGACAGGCAGGGCCTTCTTGCCTCGCTGTATTCTTATCTCTGCAAGCCGAACGGACACACATACATGCACACACACTTACACACACGTTCACTCTTCACCTATCGACTCCTACCCATTAGTCGCT
>NW_027311980.1:72500-82500 GCF_040954645.1 Diabrotica undecimpunctata
ACACGCACACACACACAAACATACACACACACACGTATACTCTTCACCTCTCGACTCCTACCCATTAGTCGCTCCTTACAGCAGGCATGGCCTTCTTGCCACGGCCGTATTCTTATCTCTGCGAGCCGAAGGGACACACACACACACGCACACACGCACACACACACAAACACTCTTCACCTCTCGACTCCTATCCATTAGTCGCCTCTTACGACAGGCATGGCCTTCTTGCCACGGCCGTATTCTTATCTCTGCGAGCCGAACGGACACACACACACACTCACACACGCACACACGCACACACACACACATACACTCTTCACCTCTCGACTCCCACCCATTAGTCGTCTCTTACGACAGGCAGGGCCTTTTTGCCTCGGCCGTGTTTTTATCTCTGCGAGCCATACAGACACACACACACACACACACTCACACACACACACACCTAAACTCTTCACCTCTCGACTCTTACCTATTACTCGCCCCTTACGACAGGCAGGGCCTTCTTGCCTCGGCTGTGTTCTCATTTCTGCAAGCCGAACGGACACACATACATACACACACACTCACACACGCACACACAAATGCACACACACACGCACACATAAACTCTTCACCTCTCCACTCCTACTCATTAGTCGCCTCTTTCGACAGGCAGGGCATTTTTGCCACGGCCGTGTTCTTATCTTTGCGAGCCGACCGGACACACACACACTCACACACGCACACACACACGCACACACGCACACACACACATACACTCTTTACCTCTCGACTCCTACCCATTAGTCGCCTCTTACGACAGGCAGGGCCTTCTTGCCACGGCCGTGTTCTTATCTCTGCGAGCCAAACGGACACACACATAGATACACACACACACACTCACACACGCACACACAGACAAACATACACACACACACGTATACTCTTCACCTCTCGACTCCTACCCATTAGTCGCTCCTTACAGCAGGCATGGCCTTCTTGCCACGGCCGTATTCTTATCTCTGCGAGCCGAAGGGACACACACACACACGCACACACGCACACACACACATACACTCTTTACCTCTCGACTCCTACCCATTATTCTCCTCTTACGACAGGCAGGGACTTCTTGCCACGGCCGTGTTCTTATCTCTGCAAGCCAAACGGACACACACACACACACACGCACACACACACGCACACGCACACGCACACGCACACACTCTCCACCTCTCGACTCCTATCCATTAGTCGCCTCTTACGACAGGCATGGCCTTCTTGCCACCGCTTTTTTCTTATCTCTGCGAGCGAAGGGACACACACACACACACACACATACACACACACACTCACACACACACACACACACACGCACGCACACACGCACACACACATACACTCACAGACACACAAACACGCACACACGCACACACATACATTCTTCACTTCTCTAATCCTACCTATTAGTCGCCTCTCACGACAGGCACGGCCTTCTTGCCTCGGTCGTGTTCTTATCTCTGCAGGACGAACGGACACACACACACATACTCACACACGCACACACGCACGCACACACACATACACTCACACACACACAAACACGCACACAGGCACACACACATACATTCTTCACCTCTCGACTCCGACCTATTAGTCGCCTCTTACGACAGGCAGGGCCTTCTTGCCTTGGCCGAGTTCTTATCTCTGCAAGCCGAACGGACACACACACATACTCACACACGCACACACACACGCACACACGCACACAAACATACACTCTTCACCTCTCGACTCCTACCTATTAGTCGCCTCTTACGATAGGCAGGGCCTTCTTGCCTCGGTCGTGTTTTTATCTCTGCAAGCCGAACTAACACACACACATACTCACACACGCACACACGCACGCACACACGCACACACACATACACTCACACACACAAACACGCACACACGCACACACACATAAATTCTTCACCTCTCGACTCCTACCTATTAGTCGGCTCTTACGACAGGCAGGGCCTTCTTGCCTTGGCCGTGTTCTTATCTCTGCAAGCCGAACGGACACACACACATACTCACACACGCACACACACACGCACACACGCACACACACACATACACTCTTCACCTCTCGACTCCTACTTATTAGTCGCCCATTACAAGAGGCAGGGCCTTCTTGCCTCGGCCTTATTCTTATCTCTGCAAGCCAAACAGACACACACACATACACACACACACTTACACACGCACACACACGCACACGCACACGCACACACTCTCCACCTCTCGACTCCTATCCATTAGTCGCCTCTTAAGACAGGCAGGGCCTTCTTGCCACGGACGTATACCTATCTCTGCGAGCCGAACGGACACACACACACACACTTGCACACATACACACACACACATACACGCTTCACCTCTCGACTCCTACCCATTAGTCGCTCCTTACAGTAAGCATGGCCTTCCTGCCACGGACGTATTCTTATCTCTGCGAGCCGAAGGGATACACACACACATACACACACATACACACACATACTCACACACGCACGCACACACGCACACACACATACACTCACACACACACAAACACGCACACACGCACACACACATACGATCTTTACCTCTCGACTCCTACCTATTAGTCGCCTCTTACGATAGGCAGGGCCTTCTTGCCTCGGTCGTGCTTTTATCTCTGCAAGCCGAACGGACACACACACACATACGCACACACATATACACTCTTCACCACTCGACTCCTACCCATTAGTCGCCTCTTACGACAGGCAGGGCCTTCTTGCCACGGCCGTGTTCTTATGCCGACTGGACACACACACTCACACACACAAATACACACACACACTCACACACGCACACACACACACTCGCACACTCACACACACATACACTCTTCACCTCTCGACTCCTACCCATTAGTCGCCTCTTACGACAGGCAGGGCCTTCTTGCCACGGCCGTGTTCTTATCTCTGCGAGCCGACTGGACACACACACACTCACACACACAAATACACACACACACTCACACACGCACACACACGCACACTCACATACACTTACTTACTCACTCACTTATCTCTGCAAGCCGAACGGACACATACACACTCACACACACACAAGCACGCACACACGCACACACACGCATACACACAAAAACACTTTTCACCTCTCGACTCCTACCAATTAGTCGCCACTTACGACAGGCAGGGCATTCTTGAATCGGCCGTATTCTTATCTCTGCAAGCCGAACGGACACATACACACTCACACACACGCACGCACACACGCACACACACGCACACACACACACACAAATACACTCTTCACCTCTCGACTCCTACCCATTAGTCGCCTCTTACGACAGGCATGGCCTTCTTGCCTCGGCCCTATTCTAATCTCTGCGAGCCGAATGGACACACACAAACATACACACACACACTTACACACGCAAAAACACACACACACCCACACACGCACACACTCACGTACCCTCTTCACCTCTCGACTCCTACCCATTAGTCGCCTCTTACGACAGGCAGGGACTTCTTGCCACGGCCGTTTTCTTATCTCTGTAAGCCGAACGGACACACACACACATGCACACACAAACACACGCAGACAGGCACACACGCACACACGCACACACGCACACGCACACATTCTTTACCTCTCGATTCCTATCCATTGGTCGCCTCTTAAGACAGGCAGGGCCTTCTCGCCACGGACGTATGCTTATCTCTGCGAGCCGAAAGGACACATACACACGCACACACAAATACACGCACACAGGCACACACGCACACACGCACACGTACACGCACACTCACACACTCTCCACCTCTCGACTAATATCCATTAGTCGCCTCTTAAGACAGGCAGGGCCTTCTTGCCTCGGCCGTATTCTTATCTCTGCAAGCCAAACGGACACACACGCACATACACACACATACTCACACACGCACAAACACACGCACACACACAAAGACACATACACTCTCCACCTCTAGACTCCTATTCATTAGTCGCCTCTTACGACAGGCAGGGACTTATTGCCTCGGCCGTATTCTAATCTCTGCGAGCCGCACGGACACACACACACTGACACACACATATTCACACACACACTCACACACGTACGCACACACGCACACACACATATACACTCTTCACCTCTCGACTCCTACCCATTATTCTCCTCTTACGACAGGCAGGGACTTTTTGCCACGGCCGTGTTCTCATCTCTGCGAGCCGAACAAACACACACACACTCACACACACACACGCACACACGCACACACACACGCACACACGCACACACACACAAATACACTCTTCACCTCTCGACTTCTACCCATTAGTCGCATCTTACGACAGGCATGGACTTATTGCCTCGGCCGTATTCTAATCTCTGCGAGCCGCACGGACACACACACACTGACACACACATATTCACACACACACTCACACACGTACGCACACACGCACACACACATATACACTCTTCACCTCTCGACTCCTACCCATTATTCTCCTCTTACGACAGGCAGGGACTTTTTGCCACGGCCGTGTTCTTATCTCTGCAAGCCGAACGGACACACACACACGCACACACACACACGCACACGCAAACGTACACGCACACACTCTTCACCTCTCGAATCCTACCCATTATTCTTCTCTTACGACAGGCAGGGACTTCTTGCCACGGCCGTGTTCTTATCTCTGCAAGCCGAACGGACACACACATACACACACACACTCACACACACACACGCACACACGCACGCACACATGCACACACACATATACTCACACACACACAAACACGCACATACGCACACACACATACATTCTTCACCTCTCGACTCCTCCTATTAGTCGTCTCTCACGACAGGCAGGGCCTTTTGCCTCGGCCGTATTCTTATCTCTGCAAGCCGAACGGACACACACACATACTCACACACGCACACACACACGCACACACGCACCGACACACATACACTCTTCACCTCTCGACTCCTACTTATTAGTCGCCCACTCTTCACCTCTCGACTCCTACCCATTATTCTCCTCTTACGACAGACAGGGACTTCTTGCCACGGCCGTGTTCTTATCTCTGCAAGCCGAACGGACACACACATACACACACACACTAACACACACACACACGCACACACGCACGCACACATGCACACACACATACACTCACACACACACAAACACGCACATACGCACACACACATACATTCTTCACCTCTCGACTCCTACCTATTAGTCGTCTCTCACGACAGGCAGGGCCTTCTTGCCTTGGCCGTGTTCTTATCACTGCAAGCCGAACGGACACACACACATAGTCACACACGCACACATACACGCACACACGCACACAAACATACACTCTTTACCTCTCGACACCTACCTATTAGTCGCCTCTTACGATAGGCAGGGCCTTGTTGCCTCGGTCGTGTTCTTATTTCTGCAAGCCAAACTAACACACACACATACTCACACACGCACACACACACGCACACACGCACACACACACATACACTCTTCACCTCTCGACTCCTACTTATTACTCGCCTCTTACGACAGGCAGGGACTTCTTGCCACGGCGGTGTTCTTATCTCTGCAAGCCGAACGGACACACACATACACACACACACTCACACACACACACGCACACACGCACGCACACATGCACACACACATACACTCACACACACACACAAACACGCACATACGCACACACACATACATTCTTCACCTCTCGACTCCTACCTATTAGTCGTCTCTCACGACAGGCAGGGCCTTCTTGCCTTTGCCGTGTTCTTATCACTGCAAGCCGAATGGACACACACACATACTCACACACGCACACACACACGCACACACGCACACAAACATACACTCTTCACCTCTCGACTCCTACCTATTAGTCGCCTCTTACGATAGGCAGGGCCTTCTTGCCTCGGTCGTGTTTTTATCTCTGCAAGCCGAACTAACACACACACATACTCACACACGCACACACACACGCACACACGCACACACACATACACTTTTCACCTCTCGACTCCTACTTATTAGTCGCCCACTCTTCGCCTCTCGACTCCTATCCATTAGTCGCCCCGTACGATTTGCATCGCTTTCTTGCCACGGCTCTTTTCTTATCTCTGCGAGCTGAAGGGACACACACACATACATACACACACACTCACAAACACACACACACACGCACGCACACACGCACACACACATACACTCACACACACACAAACACGCCCACACGCACACACACATACATTTTTCACCTCTCGACTCCTACCTATTAGTCGCCTCTTACGATAGGCAGGGCCTTCTTGCCTTGGCCGTGTTCTTATCACTGCAAGCCGAACGGACACACACACATACTCACACACGCACACACACACGCACACACGCACACAAACATACACTCTTCACCTTTCGACTCCTACCTATTAGTCGCCTCTCACGATAGGCAGGGCCTTCTTGCCTCGGTCGTGTTCTTATTTCTGCAAGCCGAACTAACACACACACATACTCACACACGCACACACACACGCACACACGCACACACACACACATACACTCTTCACCTCTCGACTCCTACCAATTAGTCGCCTCTTACGATAGGCAGGGCCTTCTTGCCTTGGCCGTGTTCTTATCACTGCAAGCCGAACGGACACACACACATACTCACACACGCACACACACACGCACACACGCACACAAACATACACTCTTCACCTTTCGACTCCTACCTATTAGTCGCCTCTCACGATAGGCAGGGCCTTCTTGCCTCGGTCGTGTTCTTATTTCTGCAAGCCGAACTAACACACACACATACTCACACACGCACACACACACGCACACACGCACACACACACATCTCGACTCCTACTTATTACTTGCCTCTTACGACAGGCAGGGCCTTCTTGCCACGGCTGTGTTCTTATCTCTGCGAGCCGACCGCACACACACACACTCACACACTCACATACACACACACATAAACACGCACAAACACGTACACGCACACACTCTCCACCTCTCGACTCCTATCCATTAGTCGCCTCTTACGACAGGCAGGGCCTTCTTGCTACGGACGTGTTCTTATCTCTGCGAGCCAAACGGACACACACACACACACACACTCGCACACACACATACACACACAGACACGCTTCACCTCTCGACTCCTACCCGTTAGTCGCCTCTTACGACATTCAGGGACTTCTTGCCACGGCCGTGTTCTTATCTCTGCGAGCCGAACGGACACACACACACTCACACAAACACACGCACACACGCACACACGCACACACACGCACCCACACACACGCACACGCACACGCACACACTCTCCACCTCTCGACTCCTATCCATAAGCCACCTCTTAAGACAGGCAGGGCCTTCTGCCACGGCCGTAATCTTATCTCTGCGAGCCGAGCGGACAAACACACACACTCACACACACACACACATACACTCTTCACCTCTCGACCCCTATCTTTTAGTCGCCTCTTACAAGAGGCAGGGCCTTCTTGCCCCGGCCGTATTCATATCTCTGCAAGCCGAACGGACACACACACTTATACACACACTCACACACGCACAAACACACATACACGCACACACGCACACACACATACACTCTTCACCTATCGACTACTACCAATTAGTCGCTCCTTACAGCAAGCATGGCCTTTTTGCCACGGCCGTATTCTTATCTCTGCAAGCCGAACGGACACACACACATACTCACACACGCACACACACACGCACACACGCACACAAACATACACTCTTCACCTCTCGACTCCTACCTATTAGTCGCCTCTTACGATAGGCAGGGCCTTCTTCCCTCGGTCGTGTTCTTATTTCTGCAAGCCGAACTAACACACACACATACTCACACACGCACACACACACGCACACACGCACACACACACATACACTCTTCACCTCTCGACTCCTACTTATTACTCGCCTCTTACGACAGGCAGGGCCTTCTTGCCACGGCTGTGTTCTTATCTCTGCGAGCCGACCGCACACACACACACTCACACACTCACATACACACACACTTAAACACGCACGCACACGTACACGCACACACTCTCCACCTCTCGACTCCTATCCATTAGTCGCCTCTTACGACAGGCAGGGCCTTTTTGCTACGGACGTGTTCTTATCTCTGCGGGCCAAATGGACACACACACACACACACTCGCACACACACATACACACACATACACGCTTTACCTCTCGACTCCTACCCAGTAGTCGCCTCTTACGACATTCAGGGACTTCTTGCCACGGCCGTGTTCTTATCTCTGCGAGCCGAACGGACACACACACACTCACACACACACACGCACACACACGCACCCACACACACGCACACGCACACGCACACACTATCCACCTCTCGACTCCTATCCATTAGCCGCCTCTTAAGACAGGCAGGGCCTTCTTGCCACGGCCGTAATCTTATCTCTGCGAGCCGAGCGGACAAACACACACACTCACACACACACACACACACACATACACTCTTCACCTCTCGACCCCTACCTTTTAGTCGCCTCTTACGAGAGGCAGGGCCTTCTTGCCCCGGCCGTATTCATATCTCTGCAAGCCGAACGGACACACACACATACTTACACACGCACACACACGCACACACACACGCACACACGCACACACACATACACTCTTCACCTCTCGACTCCTACTTATTAGTCGACCCTTACAAGAGGCAGGGCCTTCTGGCCTCGGCCGTATTCTTATCTCTGCAAGTCAAACGGATACACACACATACACACACACTCACACATGCCCACACACGCACACACGCACACACACATACACACACATACACGCTTCACCTCTCGACTCCTACCCATTAGTCGCCTCTTACGACATTCAGGGACTTCTTGCCGCGGCCATGTTCTTATCTCTGCGAGCCGAACGGACACACACAGACTCACACAAACACACGCACACACGCATACACACGCACCCACACACACGCACACGCACACGCACACACTCTCCACCTCTCGACTCCTATCCATTAGCCGACTCTTAAGACAGGCAGGGCCTTCTTGCCACGGCCGTAATCCTATCTCTGCGAGCCGAGCGGACAAACACACACACTTACACACACACACATACACTCTTCACCTCTCGACCCCTACCTTTTAGTCGCCTCTTACGAGAGGCAGGGCCTTCTTGCCCCGGCCGTATTCATATCTCTGCAAGATGAACGGACACACACACTTATACACACACACTCACACACGCACAAACACACACACGCACACACGCACACACACATACACTCTTCACCTCTCGACTCCTACCTTTTAGTCGCCTCTTACGATAAGCAGGGCCTTCTTGCCGCGGTCGTGTTCTCATCTCTGCAAGCCAAACTAACACACACACATACTTACACACGCACACACACGCACACACACACGCACACACGCACACACACACATACACTCTTCACCTCTCGACTTCTACCCATTAGTCGTCTCTTACGACAGGCAGGGCCTATTTGCCACGGCCGTGTTTTTATCTCTGCGAGCCATACAGACACACACACACACACACTCACACACACACACACACACCTAAACTCTTCACCTCTCGACTCTTACCTATTACTCGCCCCTTACAACAGGCAGGGCCTTCTTGCCTCGGCTGTGTTCTTATCTCTGCAAGCCGAACGGACACACATACATACACACACACTCACACATAAACTCTTCACCTCTCCACTCCTACCCATTAGTCGCCTCTTTCGACAGGCAGGGCCTTTTTGCCACGGCCGTGTTCTTATCTTTGCGAGCCGACCGGACACACACACACTCACACACGCACACACACACGCACACACGCACACACACACATACACTCTATACCTCTCGACTCCTACCCATTAGTCGCCTCTTACGACAGG
>NW_027311980.1:85000-100000 GCF_040954645.1 Diabrotica undecimpunctata
ACGCACACACACGCACACACACACACAAATACACTCTTCACCTCTCGACTCCTACCCATTAGTCGCCTCTTACGACAGGCATGGCCTTCTTGCCTCGGCCCTATTCTAATCTCTGCGAGCCGAATGGACACACACAAACATACACACACACACTTACACACGCAAAAACACACACACACCCACACACGCACACACTCACGTACCCTCTTCACCTCTCGACTCCTACCCATTAGTCGCCTCTTACGACAGGCAGGGCATTCTTGCCTCGGCCGTGTTCTTATCTCTGTAAGCCGAACGGACACACACACACACACATGCACACACAAACACACGCAGACAGGCACACACGCACACACGCACACACGCACACGCACACATTCTTTACCTCTCGATTCCTATCCATTGGTCGCCTCTTAAGACAGGCAGGGCCTTCTTGCCACGGACGTATTCTTATCTCTGCGAGCCGAAAGGACACACACACACGCACACACAAACACACGCACACAGGCACACACGCACACACGCACACGTACACGCACACTCACACACTCTCCACCTCTCGACTAATATCCATTAGTCGCCTCTTAAGACAGGCAGGGCCTTCTTGCCTCGGCCGTATTCTTATCTCTGCAAGCCAAACGGACACACACACATACACACACATACTCACACACGCACAAACACACGCACACACACAAAGACACATACACTCTTCACCTCTAGACTCCTATTCATTAGTCGCCTCTTACGACAGGCAGGGACTTCTTGCCACGGCCGTGTTCTCATCTCTGCGAGCCGAACGGACACACACACACTCCCACACACACACCCACACACGCACACACTCACGTACCCTCTTCACCTCTCGACTCCTACCCATGAGTCGCCTCTTACGACAGGCAGGGCATTCTTGCCTCGGCCGTGTTCTTATCTCTGTAAGCCGAACGGACACACACACACACATGCACACACAAACACACGCAGACAGGCACACACGCACACACGCACACACGCACACGCACACATTCTTTACCTCTCGATTCCTATCCATTGGTCGCCTCTTAAGACAGGCAGGGCCTTCTTGCCTCGGCCGTATTCTAATCTCTGCGAGCCGCACGGACACACACACACTGACACACACATATTCACACACACACTCACACACGTACGCACACACACACATATACACTCTTCACCTCTCGACTCCTACCCATTATTCTCCTCTTACGACAGGCAGGGACTTTTTGCCACGGCCGTGTTCTTATCTCTGCAAGCCGAACGGACACACACACACGCACACACACACACGCACACGCAAACGTACACGCACACACTCTTCACCTCTCGACTCCTACCCATTATTCTCCTCTTACGACAGGCAGGGACTTCTTGCCACGGCCGTGTTCTTATCTCTGCAAGCCGAACGGACACACACATACACACACACACTCACACACACACACGCACACACGCACGCACACATGCACACACACATATACTCACACACACACAAACACGCACATACGCACACACACATACATTCTTCACCTCTCGACTCCTACCTATTAGTCGTCTCTCACGACAGGCAGGGCCTTTTGCCTCGGCCGTATTCTTATCTCTGCAAGCCGAACGGACACACACACATACTCACACACGCACACACACACGCACACACGCACCGACACACATACACTCTTCACCTCTCGACTCCTACTTATTAGTCGCCCACTCTTCACCTCTCGACTCCTACCCATTATTCTCCTCTTACGACAGGCAGGGACTTCTTGCCACGGCCGTGTTCTTATCTCTGCAAGCCGAACAGACACACACATACACACACACACACTCACACACACACACGCACACACGCACGCACACATGCACACACACATACACTCACACACACACAAACACGCACATACGCACACACACATACATTCTTCACCTCTCGACTCCTACCTATTAGTCGTCTCTCACGACAGGCAGGGCCTTCTTGCCTTGGCCGTGTTCTTAACACTGCAAGCCGAACGGACACACACACATACTCACACACGCACACACACACGCACACACGCACACAAACATACACTCTTTACCTCTCGACACCTACCTATTAGTCGTCTCTCACGACAGGCAGGGCCTTCTTGCCTTTGCCGTGTTCTTATCACTTTAAGCCGAATGGACACACACACATACTCACACACGCACACACACACGCACACACGCACACAAACATACACTCTTCACCTCTCGACTCCTACCTATTAGTAGCCTCTTACGATAGGCAGGGCCTTCTTGCCTCGGTCGTGTTTTTATCTCTGCAAGCCGAACTAACACACACACATACTCACACACGCACACACACACGCACACACGCACACACACATACACTTTTCACCTCTCGACTCCTACTTATTAGTCGCCCACTCTTCGCCTCTCGACTCCTATCCATTAGTCGCCCCGTACGATTTGCATCGCTTTCTTGCCACGGCTCTTTTCTTATCTCTGCGAGCTGAAGGGACACACACACATACATACACACACACTCACAAACACACACACACGCACGCACACACGCACACACACATACACTCACACACACACAAACACGCCCACACGCACACACACATACATTCTTCACCTCTCGACTCCTACCTATTAGTCGTCTCTCACGACAGGCAGGGCCTTCTTGCCTTGGCCGTGTTCTTATCACTGCAAGCCGAACGGACACACACACATACTCACACACGCACACACACACGCACACACGCACACAAACATACACTCTTTACCTCTCGACACCTACCTATTAGTCGCCTCTTACGATAGGCAGGGCCTTGTTGCCTCGGTCGTGTTCTTATTTCTGCAAGCCAAACTAACACACACACATACTCACACACGCACACACACACGCACACACGCACACACACACATACACTCTTCACCTCTCGACTCCTACTTATTACTCGCCTCTTACGACAGGCAGGGACTTCTTGCCACGGCCGTGTTCTTATCTCTGCAAGCCGAACGGACACACACATACACACACACACTCACACACACACACGCACACACGCACGCACACATGCACACACACATACACTCACACACACACAAACACGCACATACGCACACACACATACATTCTTCACCTCTCGACTCCTACCTATTAGTCGTCTCTCACGACAGGCAGGGCCTTCTTGCCTTTGCCGTGTTCTTATCACTTTAAGCCGAATGGACACACACACACATACTCACACACGCACACACACACGCACACACGCACACAAACATACACTCTTCACCTCTCGACTCCTACCTATTAGTCGACTCTTACGATAGGCAGGGCCTTCTTGCCTCGGTCGTGTTTTTATCTCTGCAAGCCGAACTAACACACACACATACTCACACACGCACACACACACGCACACACGCACACACACATACACTTTTCACCTCTCGACTCCTACTTATTAGTCGCCCACTCTTCGCCTCTCGACTCCTATCCATTAGTCGCCCCGTACGATTTGCATCGCTTTCTTGCCACGGCTCTTTTCTTATCTCTGCGAGCTGAAGGGACACACACACATACATACACACACACTCACAAACACACACACACACGCACGCACACACGCACACACACATACACTCACACACACACAAACACGCCCACACGCACACACACATACATTCTTCACCTCTCGACTCCTACCTATTAGTCGCCTCTTACGATAGGCAGGGCCTTCTTGCCTTGGCCGTGTTCTTATCACTGCAAGCCGAACAGACACACACACACATACTCACACACGCACACACACACGCACACTCGCACACAAACATACACTCTTCACCTCTCAACTCCTACCTATTAGTCGCCTCTTACGATAGGCAGGGCCTTCTTGCCTCAGTCGTGTTCTTATTTCTGCAAGCCGAACTAACACACACACATACTCACACACGCACACACACACGCACACACGCAAACACACACATACACTCTTCACCTCTCGACTCCTACCAATTAGTCGCCTCTTACGATAGGCAGGGCTTTCTTGCCTTGGCCGTGTTCTTATCACTGCAAGCCGAGCGGAAACACACACATACTCACACACGCACACACACACGCACACACGCACACAAACATACACTCTTCACCTTTCGACTCCTACCTATTAGTCGCCTCTTACGATAGGCAGGGCCTTCTTGCCTCGGTCGTGTTCTTATTTCTGCAAGCCGAACTAACACACACACATACTCACACACGCACACACACACGCACACACGCACACACACACATACACTCTTCACCTCTCGACTCCTACTTATTACTTGCCTCTTACGACAGGCAGGGCCTTCTTGCCACGGCTGTGTTCTTATCTCTGCGAGCCGACCGCACACACACACACACTCACACACTCACATACACACACACATAAAATGCACGCACACGTACACGCACACACTCTCCACCTCTCGACTCCTATCCATTAGTCGCCTCTTACGACAGGCAGGGCCTTCTTGCTACGGACGTGTTCTTATCTCTGCGAGCCAAACGGACACAGACACACACACACTCGCACACACACATACACACACATACACGCTTCACCTCTCGACTCCTACCCATTAGTCGCCTCTTACGACATTCAGGGACTTCTTGCCACGGCCGTGTTCTTATCTCTGCGAGCCGAACGGACACACACACACTCACACAAACACACGCACACACGCACACACGCACACACACGCACCCACACACACGCACACGCACACGCACACACTCTCCACCTCTCGACTCCTATCCATAAGCCACCTCTTAAGACAGGCAGGGCCTTCTGCCACGGCCGTAATCTTATCTCTGCGAGCCGAGCGGACAAACACACACACTCACACACACACACACATACACTATTCACCTCTCGACCCCTACCTTTTAGTCGCCTCTTACGAGAGGCAGGGCCTTCTTGCCCCGGCCGTATTCATATCTCTGCAAGCCGAACGGACACACACACTTATACACACACTCACACACGCACAAACACACATACACGCACACACGCACACACACATACACTCTTCACCTATCGACTACTACCAATTAGTCGCTCCTTACAGCAAGCATGGCCTTTTTGCCACGGCCGTATTCTTATCTCTGCAAGCCGAACGGACACACACACATACTCACACACGCACACACACACGCACACACGCACACAAACATACACTCTTCACCTCTCGACTCCTACCTATTAGTCGCCTCTTACGATAGGCAGGGCCTTCTTGCCACGGCTGTGTTCTTATCTCTGCGAGCCGACCGCACACACACACACTCACACACTCACATACACACACACTTAAACACGCACGCACACGTACACGCACACACTCTCCACCTCTCGACTCCTATCCATTAGTCGCCTCTTACGACAGGCAGGGCCTTTTTGCTACGGACGTGTTCTTATCTCTGCGGGCCAAATGGACACACACACACACACTCGCACACACACATACACACACATACACGCTTTACCTCTCGACTCCTACCCAGTAGTCGCCTCTTACGACATTTAGGGACTTCTTGCCACGGCCGTGTTCTTATCTCTGCGAGCCGAACGGACACACACACACTCACACACACACACGCACACACACGCACCCACACACACGCACACGCACACACTCTCCACCTCTCGACTCCTATCCATTAGCGGCCTCTTAAGACAGGCAGGGCCTTCTTGCCACGGCCGTAATCTTATCTCTGCGAGCCGAGCGGACAAACACACACACTCACACACACACACACACATACACTCTTCACCTCTCGACCCCTACCTTTTAGTCGCCTCTTACGAGAGGCAGGGCCTTCTTGCCCCGGCCGTATTCATATCTCTGCAAGCCGAACGGACACACACACTTATACACACACACTCACACACGCACAAACACACACACGCACAGACGCACACACACATACACTCTTAACCTCTCGACTCCTACCTTTTAGTCGCCTCTTACGATAAGCAGGGCCTTCTTGCCGCGGTCGTGTTCTCATCTCTGCAAGCCAAACTAACACACACACATACTCACACACGCACACACACGCACACACACACGCACACACGCACACACACATACACTCTTCACCTCTCGACTCCTACTTATTAGTCGACCCTTACAAGAGGCAGGGCCTTCTGGCCTCGGCCGTATTCTTATCTCTGCAAGTCAAACGGATACACACACATACACACACACTCACACACGCCCACACACGCACACACGCACACACACATACACACACATACACGCTTCACCTCTCGACTCCAGCCATTAGTCGCCTCTTACGACATTCAGGGACTTCTTGCCACGGCCGTGTTCTTATCTCTGCGAGCCGAACGGACACACACAGACTCACACACTCACACACACACACGCACACACACGCACCCACACACACGCACACGCACACGCACACACTCTCCACCTCTCGACTCCTATCCATTAGCCGCCTCTTAAGACAGGCAGGGCCTTCTTGCCACGGCCGTAATCTTATCTCTGCGAGCCGAGCGGACAAACACACACACTCACACACACACACACACACACACATACACTCTTCACCTCTCGACCCCTACCTTTTAGTCGCCTCTTACGAGAGGCAGGGCCTTCTTGCCCCGGCCGTATTCATATCTCTGCAAGCCGAACGGACACACACACTTATACACACACACTCACACACGCACAAACACACACACGCACACACGCACACACACATACACTCTTCACCTCTCGACTCCTACCTATTAGTCGCCCCTTACAAGAGGCAGGGCCTTCTTGCCTCGGCCGTATTCTAATCTCTGCGAACCGAATGGACACACACATACATACACACACATATTTACACACGCACAAACACACACATACACATACACTCTTAACCTCTCGACTCCTACCCATTAGTCGCCTCTTACGACAGTCAGGGCCTTCTTGCCACGGCCGTGTTCTCATTTCAGCGAGCCGACCGGACACACACACACGCACACACAAACACACGCACACAGGCACAAACGCACACACGCCAACGCACACGCTCACGCACACACTCTCCACCTCTCGATTCCTATCCATTAGTCGCCTCTTAAGACAGGCAGGGCCTTCTTGCCACGGACGTATTTTTATCTCTGCGAGCCGAAGGGACACACACACACACGCACAGACAAACACACGCACACAGGCACACACGCACACACGCACACGTACACGCACCCGCACACCCTCTTCACCTCTCGACTCCTATCCATTAGTCGCCTCTTAAGACAGGCAGGGCCTTCTTGCCTCGGCCGTATTCTTATCTCTGCAAGCCAAACGGACACACACACATACACACACACACACTCACACACACAAGCACGCACACACGCACACACACGCACACACACAAATACACTTTTCACCTCTCGACTCCTACCCATTAGTCGCCTCTTACGACAGGCATGGCCTTCTTGCCTCGGCCGTATTCTAATCTTTGCGAACCGAATGGACACACACATACATACAAACACATATTTACACACGCACAAACACACACACACACCCACACACGCACACACACATACACATACACTCTTAACCTCTCGACTCCTACCCATTAGTCGCCTCTTACCACATTCAGGGACTTCTTGCCACGGACGTATTCTTATCTCTGCAAGCCAAACGGACACACACACATACACACACACATACTCACACACGCACACAACACGCACACACGTACACACACACACATACACTCTTCACCTCTCGACTCCTACCCATTAGTCGCCTCTTACGACAGGCAGGGCCTTCTTGCCACGGCCGTGTTCTCATTTCAGCGAGCCGACCGGACACACACACACGCACACACAAACACACGCACACAGGCACACACGTACACACGCACACGTACACGCACACGCACACACTCTCCACCTCTCGACTCCTATCCATTAGTCGCCTCTTAAGACAGGCAGGGCCTTCTTGCAACGAACGCATTCTTATCTCTGCGAGCCGAACGGACACACACACACACACTCACACACAAACACACACACGCAAGCACAAATACACTATTCACCTCTCGACTTCTACCCATTATTCTCCTCTTACGACAGGCAGGGACTTCTTGCCACGGCCGTGTTCTTATCTCTGCAAGCCGAACGGACACACACACACACGCACACACAAACACACGCACACAGGCACACACGCACACACGCACACGCACACCCACACGCACACACTCTCCACCTCTCGATTCCTATCCATTAGTCGCCTCTTAAGACAGGCAGGGCCTTCTTGCCACGGACGTATTCTTATCTCTGCGAGCCGAACGGAAACAAACACACATACACACAGACACATACACTCTTCACCTCTCGACTCCTACCCATTAGTCACCTCTTACGACAGGCATGGCCTTCTTGAAACCGCTGATTTCTTATCTCTGCGAGCCAAAGGGACACACATACACATACACACACACTCACACACACACGCACACACGCACGCACACATACACTCTTCACCTCTCGACTCCTACCTATTAGTCGCCCCTTACAAGAGGCAGGGCCTTCTTGCCTCGGCCGTATTCTTATCTCTGCAAGCCAAACGGACACACACACATACTCACACACGCACACACACACGCACACACGCATACACACATACACTCTTCACCTCTCGTCTCCTACCTATTAGTCGCCCCTTACAAAAGGCAGGGTCTTCTTGCCTTGGCCGTATTCTTATCTCTGCAATCCAAACGGACACACAAACATACACACACACTGACACACGCACACACACGCACACACGCACACACCCACTCACACACCACACACACGCACACACGCACACACACACATACACTCTTCACCTTTCGACTCGTACCCATTAGTCGCCTCTTACGACAGGCAGGGCCTTGTTGCCACGGCCGTGTTCTTATCTCTGCGAGACGACCGGACACACACACACACTCACACAAGCACACACACACGCACACACGCACACACACACACATACACTCTTCACCTCTCGACTCCTACCTATTACTCGCCCCTTACGACAGGCAGGGCCTTCTTGCCTCGGCTGTATTCTTATCTCTGCAGGCCGAACGGACACACATACATACACACACACGCACACACGCACACACACACACACATACACTCTTCACCTTTCGACTCCTACCCATTAGTCGCCTCCTACGACAGATAGGGCCTTCTTGCCACGGCCGTATTCTTATCTCTGCGAGCCGAACGGACACACACACACACACACTCACACACGCACAGACGCACACACACACATACACTCTTCACCTCTCGACTCCTACCCATTAGTCGTCTCTTAAGACAGGCAGGGCCTTTTTGCCACGGCCGTGTTTTTATCTCTGCGAGCCATACAGACACACACACACACACTCACACACACACCTACACTCTTCACCTCTCGACTCTTACCTATTACTTGCCCCTTACGACAGGCAGGGCCTTCTTGCCTCGGCTGTATTCTTATCTCTGCAAGCCGAACGGACACACATACATAAACACACACTCACACACGCACACGCACATGCACACACACACATGAACTCTTCACCTCTCAACTCCTACCCATTAGTCGCCTCTTACGACAGGCAGGGCCTTCTTGCCACCGCCGTATTCTTATCTTTGCGAGCCGAACGGACACACACACACTCACACACACGGACACACACACACCTACACTCTTCACCTCACGACTCCTACCTATTACTCGCCCCTTACGACAGGCAGGGCCTTCTTGCCTCGCTGTATTCTTATCTCTGCAAGCCGAACGGACACACATACATGCACACACACTTACACACACGTTCACTCTTCACCTATCGACTCCTACCCATTAGTCGCTCCTTACAGCAGGCATGGCCTTCTTGCCACGACCGTATTCTTATCTCTGTGAGCCGAAGGGATACACACACACACATACACATACACGCACACATACTCACACACACACACACACGCACACATACACTCTTCACCTCTCGATTCCTACCCATTAGTCGCCTCTTACGACAGGCATGGCCTTCTTGCCACGGCTGTATTCTTACCTCTGCGACCCAAAGAACACACAGACACATACACACACACTCACACACGCACACACACACGCGCACACACGCACACATGCACATACATACACTCTCCACCTCTCGACTCCTACCCATTAGTCGCCTCTTACGACAGGCAGGGCCTTCTTGCCACGGCCGTGTTCTTATCTCTGCGAGCCTACTGGACACACACACACTCACACACACAAATACACACACACACTCACACACCACACACACGCACACACGCACACACACACATACACTCTTCACCTCTCGACTCGTACCCATTAGTCGCCTCTTACGACAGGCAGGGCCTTGTTGCCACGGCCGTGTTCTTATCTCTGCGAGACGACCGGACACACACACACACTCACACAAGCACACACACGCACACACGCACACACACACATACACTCTTCACCTCTCGACTCCTACCTATTACTCGCCCCTTACGACAGGCAGGGCCTTCTTGCCTCGGCTGTATTCTTATCTCTGCAGGCCGAACGGACACACATACATACACACACACTCACACACGCACACACACACACACACTCACACACACACACACACGCACACACACACACATACACTCTTCACCTTTCGACTCCTACCCATTAGTCGCCTCCTACGACAGATAGGGCCTTCTTGCCACGGCCGTATTCTTATATCTGCGAGCCGAACGGACACACACACACACACACACACTCACACACGCACAGACGCACACACACACATACACTCTTCACCTCTCGACTCCTACCCATTAGTCGTCTCTTAAGACAGGCAAGGCCTTTTTGCCACGGCCGTGTTTTTATCTCTGCGAGCCATACAGACACACACACACACACACACTCACACACACACACACCTACACTCTTCACCTGTCGACTCTTACCTATTACTTGCCCCTTACGACAGGCAGGGCCTTCTTGCCTCGGCCGTATTCTTATCTCTGCAAGCCAAACGGACACACACACATACTCACACACGCACACACACACGCACACACGCATACACACATACACTTTTCACCTCTCGTCTCCTACCTATTAGTCGCCCCTTACAAAAGGCAGGGTCTTCTTGCCTTGGCCGTATTCTTATCTCTGCAATCCAAACGGACACACAAACATACACACACACTCACACACGCACACACACGCACACACGCACACACACACACATATACACTCTTCAGCACTCGACTCCTACCCATTAGTCGCCTCTGACGACAGGCAGGGCCTTCTTGCCACGGCCGTGTTCTTATCTCTGCGAGCCTACTGGACACACACACACTCACACACACAAATACACACACACACTCACACACCACACACACGCACACACGCACACACACACATACACTCTTCACCTCTCGACTCGTTCCCATTAGTCGCCTCTTACGACAGGCAGGGCCTTGTTGCCACGGCCGTGTTCTTATCTCTGCGAGACGACCGGACACACACACACACTCACACAAGCACACACACGCACACACGCACACACACACATATACTCTTCACCTCTCGACTCCTACCTATTACTCGCCCCTTACGACAGGCAGGGCCTTCTTGCCTCGGCTGTATTCTTATCTCTGCAGGCCGAACGGACACACATACATACACACACACTCACACACGCACACACACACACACTCACACACACACACACGCACACACACACACATACACTCTTCACCTTTCGACTCCTACCCATTAGTCGCCTCCTACGACAGATAGGGCCTTCTTGCCACGGCCGTATTCTTATCTCTGCGAGCCGAACGGACACACACACACACACACTCACACACGCACAGACGCACACACACACATACACTCTTCACCTCTCGACTCCTACCCATTAGTCGTCTCTTAAGACAGGCAAAGCCTTTTTGCCACGGCCGTGTTTTTATCTCTGCGAGCCATACAGACACACACACACACACTCACACACACACACATACCTACACTCTTCACCTCTCGACTCTTACCTATTACTTGTCCCTTACGACAGGCAGGGCCTTCTTGCCTCGGCTGTATTCTTATCTCTGCAAGCCGAACGGACACACATACATAAACACACACTCACACACGCACACGCACATGCACACACACACATGAACTCTTCACCTCTCAACTCCTACCCATTAGTCGCCTCTTACGACAGGCAGGGCCTTCTTGCCACCGCCGTATTCTTATCTTTGCGAGCCGAACGGACACACACACACTCACACACACGGACACACACACACCTACACTCTTCACCTCACGACTCCTACCTATTACTCGCCCCTTACGATAGGCAGGGCCTTCTTGCCTCGCTGTATTCTTATCTCTGCAAGCCGAACAGACACACATACATGCACACACACTTACACACACGTTCACTCTTCACCTATCGACTCCTACCCATTAGTCGCTCCTTACAGCAGGCATGGCCTTCTTGCCACGACCGTATTCTTATCTCTGTGAGCCGAAGGGATACACACACACACATACACATACACACACACATACTCACACACACACACACACGCACACATACACTCTTCACCTCTCGATTCCTACCCATTAGTCGCCTCTTACGACAGGCATGGCCTTCTTGCCTCGGCCGTATTCTTATCTCTGCAAGCCGAACGGACACACACACACACACACATACACACACACCCTCACACACGCACACACACACGCACACACACACACACACAAATACACTCTTCACCCCTCGACTTCTACTCATTAGTCGCCACTTACGACAAGCATGGCCTTCTTGCTTCGGCCGTATTCTTATCTCTGCGAGCCAAACGGACACACACATAGATACACACACACACACTCACACACGCACACACACACAAACATACACACACACACGTATACTCTTCACCTCTCGACTCCTACCCATTAGTCGCTCCTTACAGCAGGCATGGCCTTCTTGCCACGGCCGTATTCTTATCTCTGCGAGCCGAAGGGACACACACACACACGCACACACGCACACACACACAAACACTCTTCACCTCTCGACTCCTATCCATTAGTCGCCTCTTACGACAGGCATGGCCTTCTTGCCACGGCCGTATTCTTATCTCTGCGAGCCGAACGGACACACACACACACTCACACACGCACACACGCACACACACACACATACACTCTTCACCTCTCGACTCCTACCCATTAGTCGTCTCTTACGACAGGCAGGGCCTTTTTGCCACGGCCGTGTTTTTATCTCTGCGAGCCATACAGACACACACACACACACACACACTCACACACACACACACCTAAACTCTTCACCTCTCGACTCTTACCTATTACTCGCCCCTTACGACAGGCAGGGCCTTCTTGCCTCGGCTGTGTTCTCATTTCTGCAAGCCGAACGGACACACATACATACACACACACTCACACACGCACACACAAATGCACACACACACGCACACATAAACTCTTCACCTCTCCACTCCTACTCATTAGTCGCCTCTTTCGACAGGCAGGGCATTTTTGCCACGGCCGTGTTCTTATCTTTGCGAGCCGACCGGACACACACACACTCACACACGCACACACACACGCACACACGCACACACACACATACACTCTTTACCTCTCGACTCCTACCCATTAGTCGCCTCTTACGACAGGCAGGGCCTTCTTGCCACGGCCGTGTTCTTATCTCTGCGAGCCAAACGGACACACACATAGATACACACACACACACTCACACACGCACACACAGACAAACATACACACACACACGTATACTCTTCACCTCTCGACTCCTACCCATTAGTCGCTCCTTACAGCAGGCATGGCCTTCTTGCCACGGGCGTATTCTTATCTCTGCGAGCCGAAGGGACACACACACACACGCACACACGCACACACACACATACACTCTTTACCTCTCGACTCCTACCCATTATTCTCCTCTTACGACAGGCAGGGACTTCTTGCCACGGCCGTGTTCTTATCTCTGCAAGCCAAACGGACACACACACACACACGCACACACACACGCACACGCACACGCACACGCACACACTCTCCACCTCTCGACTCCTATCCATTAGTCGCCTCTTACGACAGGCATGGCCTTCTTGCCACCGCTTTTTTCTTATCTCTGCGAGCGAAGGGACACACACACACACACACATACACACACACACTCACACACACACACACACACGCACGCACACACGCACACACACATACACTCACAGACACACAAACACGCACACACGCACACACATACATTCTTCACTTCTCTAATCCTACCTATTAGTCGCCTCTCACGACAGGCACGGCCTTCTTGCCTCGGCCGTGTTCTTATCTCTGCAAGACGAACGGACACACACACACACATACTCACACACGCACACACGCACGCACACACACATACACTCACACACACACAAACACGCACACAGGCACACACACATACATTCTTCACCTCTCGACTCCGACCTATTAGTCGCCTCTTACGACAGGCAGGGCCTTCTTGCCTTGGCCGAGTTCTTATCTCTGCAAGCCGAACGGACACACACACATACTCACACACGCACACAGACACGCACACACGCACACAAACATACACTCTTCACCTCTCGACTCCTACCTATTAGTCGCCTCTTACGATAGGCAGGGCCTTCTTGCCTCGGTCGTGTTTTTATCTCTGCAAGCCGAACTAACACACACACATACTCACACACGCACACACGCACGCACACACGCACACACACATACACTCACACACACAAACACGCACACACGCACACACACATAAATTCTTCACCTCTCGACTCCTACCTATTAGTCGGCTCTTACGACAGGCAGGGCCTTCTTGCCTTGGCCGTGTTCTTA
>NW_027311980.1:105000-140999 GCF_040954645.1 Diabrotica undecimpunctata
CACCTCTCGACTCCTACCTATTAGTCGCCTCTTACGATAGGCAGGGCCTTCTTGCCTTGGCCGTGTTCTTATCACTGCAAGCCGAACAGACACACACACACATACTCACACACGCACACACACACGCACACTCGCACACAAACATACACTCTTCACCTCTCAACTCCTACCTATTAGTCGCCTCTTACGATAGGCAGGGCCTTCTTGCCTCAGTCGTGTTCTTATTTCTGCAAGCCGAACTAACACACACACATACTCACACACGCACACACACACGCACACACGCAAACACACACATACACTCTTCACCTCTCGACTCCTACCAATTAGTCGCCTCTTACGATAGGCAGGGCTTTCTTGCCTTGGCCGTGTTCTTATCACTGCAAGCCGAGCGGACACACACACATACTCACACACGCACACACACACGCACACACGCACACAAACATACACTCTTCACCTTTCGACTCCTACCTATTAGTCGCCTCTTACGATAGGCAGGGCTTTCTTGCCTCGGTCGTGTTCTTATTTCTGCAAGCCGAACTAACACACACACATACTCACACACGCACACACACACGCACACACGCACACACACACATACACTCTTCACCTCTCGACTCCTACTTATTACTTGCCTCTTACGACAGGCAGGGCCTTCTTGCCACGGCTGTGTTCTTATCTCTGCGAGCCGACCGCACACACACACACTCACACACTCACATACACACACACATAAAATGCACGCACACGTACACGCACACACTCTCCACCTCTCGACTCCTATCCATTAGTCGCCTCTTACGACAGGCAGGGCCTTCTTGCTACGGACGTGTTCTTATCTCTGCGAGCCAAACGGACACAGACACACACACACACTCGCACACACACATACACACACATACACGCTTCACCTCTCGACTCCTACCCATTAGTCGCCTCTTACGACATTCAGGGACTTCTTGCCACGGCCGTGTTCTTATCTCTGCGAGCCGAACGGACACACACACACTCACACAAACACACGCACACACGCACACACGCACACACACGCACCCACACACACGCACACGCACACGCACACACTCTCCACCTCTCGACTCCTATCCATAAGCCACCTCTTAAGACAGGCAGGGCCTTCTGCCACGGCCGTAATCTTATCTCTGCGAGCCGAGCGGACAAACACACACACTCACACACACACACACACATACACTATTCACCTCTCGACCCCTACCTTTTAGTCGCCTCTTACGAGAGGCAGGGCCTTCTTGCCCCGGCCGTATTCATATCTCTGCAAGCCGAACGGACACACACACTTATACACACACTCACACACGCACAAACACACATACACGCACACACGCACACACACATACACTCTTCACCTATCGACTACTACCAATTAGTCGCTCCTTACAGCAAGCATGGCCTTTTTGCCACGGCCGTATTCTTATCTCTGCAAGCCGAACGGACACACACACATACTCACACACGCACACACACACGCACACACGCACACAAACATACACTCTTCACCTCTCGACTCCTACCTATTAGTCGCCTCTTACGATAGGCAGGGCCTTCTTGCCACGGCTGTGTTCTTATCTCTGCGAGCCGACCGCACACACACACACTCACACACTCACATACACACACACTTAAACACGCACGCACACGTACACGCACACACTCTCCACCTCTCGACTCCTATCCATTAGTCGCCTCTTACGACAGGCAGGGCCTTTTTGCTACGGACGTGTTCTTATCTCTGCGGGCCAAATGGACACACACACACACACTCGCACACACACATACACACACATACACGCTTTACCTCTCGACTCCTACCCAGTAGTCGCCTCTTACGACATTTAGGGACTTCTTGCCACGGCCGTGTTCTTATCTCTGCGAGCCGAACGGACACACACACACTCACACACACACACGCACACACACGCACCCACACACACGTACACGCACACACTCTCCACCTCTCGACTCCTATCCATTAGCCGCCTCTTAAGACAGGCAGGGCCTTCTTGCCACGGCCGTAATCTTATCTCTGCGAGCCGAGCGGACAAACACACACACTCACACACACACACACACAAACACTCTTCACCTCTCGACCCCTACCTTTTAGTCGCCTCTTACGAGAGGCAGGGCCTTCTTGCCCCGGCCGTATTCATATCTCTGCAAGCCGAACGGACACACACACTTATACACACACACTCACACACGCACAAACACACACACGCACAGACGCACACACACATACACTCTTAACCTCTCGACTCCTACCTTTTAGTCGCCTCTTACGATAAGCAGGGCCTTCTTGCCGCGGTCGTGTTCTCATCTCTGCAAGCCAAACTAACACACACACATACTCACACACGCACACACACGCACACACACACGCACACACGCACACACACATACACTCTTCACCTCTCGACTCCTACTTATTAGTCGACCCTTACAAGAGGCAGGGCCTTCTGGCCTCGGCCGTATTCTTATCTCTGCAAGTCAAACGGATACACACACATACACACACACTCACACACGCCCACGCACGCACACACGCACACACACATACACACGCACACACTCTCCACCTCTCGACTCCTATCCATTAGCCGCCTCTTAAGACAGGCAGGGCCTTCTTGCCACGGCCGTAATCTTATCTCTGCGAGCCGAGCGGACAAACACACACACTCACACACACACACACACACACATACACTCTTCACCTCTCGACCCCTACCTTTTAGTCGCCTCTTACGAGAGGCAGGGCCTTCTTGCCCCGGCCGTATTCATATCTCTGCAAGCCGAACGGACACACACACTTATACACACACACTCACACACGCACAAACACACACACGCACACACGCACACACACATACACTCTTCACCTCTCGACTCCTACCTATTAGTCGCCCCTTACAAGAGGCAGGGCCTTCTTGCCTCGGCCGTATTCTAATCTCTGCGAACCGAATGGACACACACATACATACACACACATATTTACACACGCACAAACACACACATACACATACACTCTTAACCTCTCGACTCCTACCCATTAGTCGCCTCTTACGACAGTCAGGGCCTTCTTGCCACGGCCGTGTTCTCATTTCAGCGAGCCGACCGGACACACACACACACGCACACAGAAACACACGCACACAGGCACAAACGCACACACGCAAACGCACACGCTCACGCACACACTCTCCACCTCTCGATTCCTATCCATTAGTCGCCTCTTAAGACAGGCAGGGCCTTCTTGCCACGGACGTATTTTTATCTCTGCGAGCCGAAGGGACACACACACACACGCACAGACAAACACACGCACACAGGCACACACGCACACACGCACACGTACACGCACCCGCACACCCTCTTCACCTCTCGACTCCTATCCATTAGTCGCCTCTTAAGACAGGCAGGGCCTTCTTGCCTCGGCCGTATTCTTATCTCTGCAAGCCAAACGGACACACACACATACACACACACACACTCACACACACAAGCACGCACACACGCACACACACGCACACACACAAATACACTTTTCACCTCTCGACTCCTACCCATTAGTCGCCTCTTACGACAGGCATGGCCTTCTTGCCTCGGCCGTATTCTAATCTTTGCGAACCGAATGGACACACACATACATACAAACACATATTTACACACGCACAAACACACACACACCCACACACGCACACACACATACACATACACTCTTAACCTCTCGACTCCTACCCATTAGTCGCCTCTTACCACATTCAGGGACTTCTTGCCACGGACGTATTCTTATCTCTGCAAGCCGAACGGACACACACACATACTCACACACGCACACAACACGCACACACGTACACACACACACATACACTCTTCACCTCTCGACTCCTACCCATTAGTCGCCTCTTACGACAGGCAGGGCCTTCTTGCCACGGCCGTGTTCTCATTTCAGCGAGCCGACCGGACACACACACACGCACACACAAACACACGCACACAGGCACACACGTACACACGCACACGTACACGCACACGCACACACTCTCCACCTCTCGACTCCTATCCATTAGTCGCCTCTTAAGACAGGCAGGGCCTTCTTGCAACGAACGCATTCTTATCTCTGCGAGCCGAACGGACACACACACACACTCACACACAAACACACACACGCAAGCACAAATACACTATTCACCTCTCGACTTCTACCCATTATTCTCCTCTTACGACAGGCAGGGACTTCTTGCCACGGCCGTGTTCTTATCTCTGCAAGCCGAACGGACACACACACACACGCACACACAAACACACGCACACAGGCACACACGCACACACGCACACGCACACCCACACGCACACACTCTCCACCTCTCGATTCCTATCCATTAGTCGCCTCTTAAGACAGGCAGGGCCTTCTTGCCACGGACGTATTCTTATCTCTGCGAGCCGAACGGAAACAAACACACATACACACAGACACATACACTCTTCACCTCTCGACTCCTACCCATTAAACACCTCTTACGACAGGCATGGCCTTCTTGAAACCGCTGATTTCTTATCTCTGCGAGCCAAAGGGACACACATACACATACACACACACTCACACACACACGCACACACGCACGCACACATACACTCTTCACCTCTCGACTCCTACCTATTAGTCGCCCCTTACAAGAGGCAGGGCCTTCTTGCCTCGGCCGTATTCTTATCTCTGCAAGCCAAACGGACACACACACATACTCACACACGCACACACACACGCACACACGCATACACACATACACTCTTCACCTCTCGTCTCCTACCTATTAGTCGCCCCTTACAACAAAAGGCAGGGTCTTCTTGCCTTGGCCGTATTCTTATCTCTGCAATCCAAACGGACACACAAACATACACACACACTGACACACGCACACACACGCACACACGCACACACCCACTCACACACCACACACACGCACACACGCACACACACACATACACTCTTCACCTTTCGACTCGTACCCATTAGTCGCCTCTTACGACAGGCAGGGCCTTGTTGCCACGGCCGTGTTCTTATCTCTGCGAGACGACCGGACACACACACACACTCACACAAGCACACACACGCACACACGCACACACACACACATACACTCTTCACCTCTCGACTCCTACATATTACTCGCCCCTTACGACAGGCAGGGCCTTCTTGCCTCGGCTGTATTCTTATCTCTGCAGGCCGAACGGACACACATACATACACACACACGCACACACGCACACACACACACATACACTCTTCACCTCTCGACTCCTACCCATTAGTCGTCTCTTAAGACAGGCAGGGCCTTTTTGCCACGGCCGTGTTTTTATCTCTGCGAGCCATACAGACACACACACACACACTCACACACACACCTACACTCTTCACCTCTCGACTCTTACCTATTACTTGCCCCTTACGACAGGCAGGGCCTTCTTGCCTCGGCTGTATTCTTATCTCTGCAAGCCGAACGGACACACATACATAAACACACACTCACACACGCACACGCACATGCACACACACACATGAACTCTTCACCTCTCAACTCCTACCCATTAGTCGCCTCTTACGACAGGCAGGGCCTTCTTGCCACCGCCGTATTCTTATCTTTGCGAGCCGAACGGACACACACACACTCACACACACGGACACACACACACCTACACTCTTCACCTCACGACTCCTACCTATTACTCGCCCCTTACGACAGGCAGGGCCTTCTTGCCTCGCTGTATTCTTATCTCTGCAAGCCGAACGGACACACATACATGCACACACACTTACACACACGTTCACTCTTCACCTATCGACTCCTACCCATTAGTCGCTCCTTACAGCAGGCATGGCCTTCTTGCCACGACCGTATTCTTATCTCTGTGAGCCGAAGGGATACACACACACACATACACATACACGCACACATACTCACACACACACACACACGCACACACACACGCACACATACACTCTTCACCTCTCGATTCCTACCCATTAGTCGCCTCTTACGACAGGCATGGCCTTCTTGCCACGGCTGTATTCTTACCTCTGCGACCCAAAGAACACACAGACACATACACACACACTCACACACGCACACACACACGCGCACACACGCACACATGCACATACATACACTCTCCACCTCTCGACTCCTACCCATTAGTCGCCTCTTACGACAGGCAGGGCCTTCTTGCCACGGCCGTGTTCTTATCTCTGCGAGCCTACTGGACACACACACACTCACACACACAAATACACACACACACTCACACACCACACACACGCACACACACACATACACTCTTCACCTCTCGACTCGTACCCATTAGTCGCCTCTTACGACAGGCAGGGCCTTGTTGCCACGGCCGTGTTCTTATCTCTGCGAGACGACCGGACACACACACACACACTCACACAAGCACACACACGCACACACGCACACACACACATACACTCTTCACCTCTCGACTCCTACCTATTACTCGCCCCTTACGACAGGCAGGGCCTTCTTGCCTCGGCTGTATTCTTATCTCTGCAGGCCGAACGGACACACATACATACACACACACTCACACACGCACACACACACACACACTCACACACACACACACACGCACACACACACACATACACTCTTCACCTTTCGACTCCTACCCATTAGTCGCCTCCTACGACAGATAGGGCCTTCTTGCCACGGCCGTATTCTTATATCTGCGAGCCGAACGGACACACACACACACACACACTCACACACGCACAGACGCACACACACACATACACTCTTCACCTCTCGACTCCTACCCATTAGTCGTCTCTTAAGACAGGCAAGGCCTTTTTGCCACGGCCGTGTTTTTATCTCTGCGAGCCATACAGACACACACACACACACACACTCACACACACACACACCTACACTCTTCACCTCTCGACTCTTACCTATTACTTGCCCCTTACGACAGGCAGGGCCTTCTTGCCTCGGCCGTATTCTTATCTCTGCAAGCCAAACGGACACACACACATACTCACACACGCACACACACACGCACACACGCATACACACATACACTCTTCACCTCTCGTCTCCTACCTATTAGTCGCCCCTTACAAAAGGCAGGGTCTTCTTGCCTTGGCCGTATTCTTATCTCTGCAATCCAAACGGACACACAAACATACACACACACTCACACACGCACACACACGCACACACGCACACACACACATATACACTCTTCAGCACTCGACTCCTACCCATTAGTCGCCTCTGACGACAGGCAGGGCCTTCTTGCCACGGCCGTGTTCTTATCTCTGCGAGCCTACTGGACACACACACACTCACACACACAAATACACACACACACTCACACACCACACACACGCACACACGCACACACACACATACACTCTTCACCTCTCGACTCGTTCCCATTAGTCGCCTCTTACGACAGGCAGGGCCTTGTTGCCACGGCCGTGTTCTTATCTCTGCGAGACGACCGGACACACACACACACTCACACAAGCACACACACGCACACACGCACACACACACATACACTCTTCACCTCTCGACTCCTACCTATTACTCGCCCCTTACGACAGGCAGGGCCTTCTTGCCTCGGCTGTATTCTTATCTCTGCAGGCCGAACGGACACACATACATACACACACACTCACACACGCACACACACACACACTCACACACACACACACACGCACACACACACACATACACTCTTCACCTTTCGACTCCTACCCATTAGTCGCCTCCTACGACAGATAGGGCCTTCTTGCCACGGCCGTATTCTTATCTCTGCGAGCCGAACGGACACACACACACACACACACTCACACACGCACAGACGCACACACACACATACACTCTTCACCTCTCGACTCCTACCCATTAGTCGTCTCTTAAGACAGGCAAAGCCTTTTTGCCACGGCCGTGTTTTTATCTCTGCGAGCCATACAGACACACACACACACACTCACACACACACACATACCTACACTCTTCACCTCTCGACTCTTACCTATTACTTGCCCCTTACGACAGGCAGGGCCTTCTTGCCTCGGCTGTATTCTTATCTCTGCAAGCCGAACGGACACACATACATAAACACACACTCACACACGCACACGCACATGCACACACACACATGAACTCTTCACCTCTCAACTCCTACCCATTAGTCGCCTCTTACGACAGGCAGGGCCTTCTTGCCACCGCCGTATTCTTATCTTTGCAAGCCGAACGGACACACACACACTCACACACACGGACACACACACACCTACACTCTTCACCTCACGACTCCTACCTATTACTCGCCCCTTACGATAGGCAGGGCCTTCTTGCCTCGCTGTATTCTTATCTCTGCAAGCCGAACGGACACACATACATGCACACACACTTACACACACGTTCACTCTTCACCTATCGACTCCTACCCATTAGTCGCTCCTTACAGCAGGCATGGCCTTCTTGCCACGACCGTATTCTTATCTCTGTGAGCCGAAGGGATACACACACACACACATACACATACACACACACATACTCACACACACACACACACGCACACATACACTCTTCACCTCTCGATTCCTACCCATTAGTCGCCTCTTACGACAGGCATGGCCTTCTTGCCTCGGCCGTATTCTTATCTCTGCAAGCCGAACGGACACACACACACACACACACATACACACACACACTCACACACGCACACACACACGCACACACACACACACACACAAATACACTCTTCACCCCTCGACTTCTACTCATTAGTCGCCACTTACGACAAGCATGGCCTTCTTGCTTCGGCCGTATTCTTATCTCTGCGAGCCAAACGGACACACACATAGATACACACACACACACTCACACACGCACACACACACAAACATACACACACACACGTATACTCTTCACCTCTCGACTCCTACCCATTAGTCGCTCCTTACAGCAGGCATGGCCTTCTTGCCACGGCCGTATTCTTATCTCTGCGAGCCGAAGGGACACACACACACACGCACACACGCACACACACACAAACACTTTTCACCTCTCGACTCCTATCCATTAGTCGCCTCTTACGACAGGCATGGCCTTCTTGCCACGGCCGTATTCTTATCTCTGCGAGCCGAACGGACACACACACACACTCACACACGCACACACGCACACACACACACATACACTCTTCACCTCTCGACTCCTACCCATTAGTCGTCTCTTACGACAGGCAGGGCCTTTTTGCCACGGCCGTGTTTTTATCTCTGCGAGCCATACAGACACACACACACACACACACACACTCACACACACACACACCTAAACTCTTCACCTCTCGACTCTTACCTATTACTCGCCCCTTACGACAGGCAGGGCCTTCTTGCCTCGGCTGTGTTCTCATTTCTGCAAGCCGAACGGACACACATACATACACACACACTCACACACGCACACACAAATGCACACACACACGCACACATAAACTCTTCACCTCTCCACTCCTACTCATTAGTCGCCTCTTTCGACAGGCAGGGCATTTTTGCCACGGCCGTGTTCTTATCTTTGCGAGCCGACCGGACACACACACACTCACACACGCACACACACACGCACACACGCACACACACATACACTCTTTACCTATCGACTCCTACCCATTAGTCGCCTCTTACGACAGGCAGGGCCTTCTTGCCACGGCCGTGTTCTTATCTCTGCGAGCCAAACGGACACACACATAGATACACACACACACACTCACACACGCACACACAGACAAACATATACACACACACGTATACTCTTCACCTCTCGACTCCTACCCATTAGTCGCTCCTTACAGCAGGCATGGCCTTCTTGCCACGGCCGTATTCTTATCTCTGCGAGCCGAAGGGACACACACACACACGCACACACGCACACACACACATACACTCTTTACCTCTCGACTCCTACCCATTATTCTCCTCTTACGACAGGCAGGGACTTCTTGCCACGGCCGTGTTCTTATCTCTGCAAGCCAAACGGACACACACACACACACGCACACACACACGCACACGCACACGCACACGCACACACTCTCCACCTCTCGACTCCTATCCATTAGTCGCCTCTTACGACAGGCATGGCCTTCTTGCCACCGCTTTTTTCTTATCTCTGCGAGCGAAGGGACACACACACACACACACATACACACACACACTCACACACACACACACACACGCACGCACACACGCACACACACATACACTCACAGACACACAAACACGCACACACGCACACACATACATTCTTCACATCTCTAATCCTACCTATTAGTCGCCTCTCACGACAGGCACGGCCTTCTTGCCTCGGCCGTGTTCTTATCTCTGCAAGACGAACGGACACACACACACATACTCACACACGCACACACGCACGCACACACACATACACTCACACACACACAAACACGCACACAGGCACACACACATATATTCTTCACCTCTCGACTCCGACCTATTAGTCGCCTCTTACGACAGGCAGGGCCTTCTTGCCTTGGCCGAGTTCTTATCTCTGCAAGCCGAACGGACACACACACATACTCACACACGCACACAGACACGCACACACGCACACAAACATACACTCTTCACCTCTCGACTCCTACCTATTAGTCGCCTCTTACGATAGGCAGGGCCTTCTTGCCTCGGTCGTGTTTTTATCTCTGCAAGCCGAACTAACACACACACATACTCACACACGCACACACGCACGCACACACGCACACACACATACACTCACACACACAAACACGCACACACGCACACACACATAAATTCTTCACCTCTCGACTCCTACCTATTAGTCGGCTCTTACGACAGGCAGGGCCTTCTTGCCTTGGCCGTGTTCTTATCTCTGCAAGCCGAACGGACACACACACATACTCACACACGCACACACACACGCACACACGCACACACACACATACACTCTTCACCTCTCGACTCCTACTTATTAGTCGCCCATTACAAGAGGCAGGGCCTTCTTGCCTCGGCCTTATTCTTATCTCTGCAAGCCAAACAGACACACACACATACACACACACACTTACACACGCACACACACGCACACGCACACGCACACACTCTCCACCTCTCGACTCCTATCCATTAGTCGCCTCTTAAGACAGGCAGGGCCTTCTTGCCACGGACGTATACCTATCTCTGCGAGCCGAACGGACACACACACACACACTTGCACACATACACACACACACACATACACGCTTCACCTCTCGACTCCTACCCATTAGTCGCTCCTTACAGCAAGCATGGCCTTCCTGCCACGGACGTATTCTTATCTCTGCGAGCCGAAGGGATACACACACACATACACACACATACACACACATACTCACACACGCACGCACACACGCACACACACATACACTCACACACACACAAACACGCACACACGCACACACACATACGATCTTTACCTCTCGACTCCTACCTATTAGTCGCCTCTTACGATAGGCAGGGCCTTCTTGCCTCGGTCGTGCTTTTATCTCTGCAAGCCGAACGGACACACACACACATACACACACCTTCTTACACGCACACACACGCACATACGCACACACATATACACTCTTCACCACTCGACTCCTACCCATTAGTCGCCTCTTACGACAGGCAGGGCCTTCTTGCCACGGCCGTGTTCTTATGCCGACTGGACACACACACTCACACACACAAATACACACACACACTCACACACGCACACACACACACACGCACACTCACACACACATACACTCTTCACCTCTCGACTCCTACCCATTAGTCGCCTCTTACGACAGGCAGGGCCTTCTTGCCACGGCCGTGTTCTTATCTCTGCGAGCCGACTGGACACACACACACTCACACACACAAATACACACACACACTCACACACGCACACACACGCACACTCACATACACTTACTTACTCACTCACTTATCTCTGCAAGCCGAACGGACACATACACACTCACACACACACAAGCACGCACACACGCACACACACGCATACACACAAAAACACTTTTCACCTCTCGACTCCTACCAATTAGTCGCCACTTACGACAGGCAGGGCATTCTTGCCTCGGCCGTATTCTTATCTCTGCAAGCCGAACGGACACATACACACTCACACACACGCACGCACACACGCACACACACGCACACACACACACACAAATACACTCTTCACCTCTCGACTCCTACCCATTAGTCGCCTCTTACGACAGGCATGGCCTTCTTGCCTCGGCCCTATTCTAATCTCTGCGAGCCGAATGGACACACACAAACATACACACACACACTTACACACGCAAAAACACACACACACGCACACACGCACACACTCACGTACCCTCTTCACCTCTCGACTCCTACCCATTAGTCGCCTCTTACGACAGGCAGGGACTTCTTGCCACGGCCGTTTTCTTATCTCTGTAAGCCGAACGGACACACACACACATGCACACACAAACACACATAGACAGGCACACACGCACACACGCACACACGCACACGCACACATTCTTTACCTCTCGATTCCTATCCATTGGTAGCCTCTTAAGACAGGCAGGGCCTTCTCGCCACGGACGTATGCTTATCTCTGCGAGCCGAAAGGACACATACACACGCACACACAAACACACGCACACAGGCACACACGCACACACGCACACGTACACGCACACTCACACACTCTCCACCTCTCGACTAATATCCATTAGTCGCCTCTTAAGACAGGCAGGGCCTTCTTGCCTCGGCCGTATTCTTATCTCTGCAAGCCAAACGGACACACACGCACATACACACACATACTCACACACGCACAAACACACGCACACACACAAAGACACATACACTCTCCACCTCTAGACTCCTATTCATTAGTCGCCTCTTACGACAGGCAGGGACTTCTTGCCACGGCCGTGTTCTCATCTCTGCGAGCCGAACAAACACACACACACTCACACACACACACGCACACACGCACACACACACGCACACACGCACACACACACAAATACACTCTTCACCTCTCGACTTCTACCCATTAGTCGCATCTTACGACAGGCATGGACTTATTGTCTCGGCCGTATTCTAATCTCTGCGAGCCGCACGGACACACACACACTGACACACACATATTCACACACACACTCACACACGTACGCACACACGCACACACACATATACACTCTTCACCTCTCGACTCCTACCCATTATTCTCCTCTTACGACAGGCAGGGACTTTTTGTCACGGCCGTGTTCTTATCTCTGCAAGCCGAACGGACACACACACACGCACACACACACACGCACACGCAAACGTACACGCACACACTCTTCACCTCTCGAATCCTACCCATTATTCTTCTCTTACGACAATCAGGGACTTCTTGCCACGGCCGTGTTCTTATCTCTGCAAGCCGAACGGACACACACATACACACACACACTCACACACACACACGCACACACGCACGCACACATGCACACACACATATACTCACACACACACAAACACGCACATACGCACACACACATACATTCTTCACCTCTCGACTCCTCCTATTAGTCGTCTCTCACGACAGGCAGGGCCTTTTGCCTCGGCCGTATTCTTATCTCTGCAAGCCGAACGGACACACACACATACTCACACACGCACACACACACGCACACACGCACCGACACACATACACTCTTCACCTCTCGACTCCTACTTATTAGTCGCCCACTCTTCACCTCTCGACTCCTACTTATTAGTCGCCCACTCTTCACCTCTCGACTCCTACTTATTATTCTCCTCTTACGACAGGCAGGGACTTCTTGCCACGGCCGTGTTCTTATCTCTGCAAGCCGAACGGACACAAACATACACACACACACTAACACACACACACACGCACACACGCACGCACACATGCACACACACATACACTCACACACACACAAACACGCACATACGCACACACACATACATTCTTCACCTCTCGACTCCTACCTATTAGTCGTCTCTCACGACAGGCAGGGCCTTCTTGCCTTGGCCGTGTTCTTATCACTGCAAGCCGAACGGACACACACACATACTCACACACGCACACACACACGCACACACGCACACAAACATACACTCTTTACCTCTCGACACCTACCTATTAGTCGCCTCTTACGATAGGCAGGGCCTTGTTGCCTCGGTCGTGTTCTTATTTCTGCAAGCCAAACTAACACACACACATACTCACACACGCACACACACACGCACACACGCACACACACACATACACTCTTCACCTCTCGACTCCTACTTATTACTCGCCTCTTACGACAGGCAGGGACTTCTTGCCACGGCCGTGTTCTTATCTCTGCAAGCCGGACGGACACACACATACACACACACACTCACACACACACACGCACACACGCACGCACACATGCACACACACATACACTCACACACACACACAAACACGCACATACGCACACACACATACATTCTTCACCTCTCGACTCCTACCTATTAGTCGTCTCTCACGACAGGCAGGGCCTTCTTGCCTTTGCCGTGTTCTTATCACTGCAAGCCGAATGGACACACACACATACTCACACACGCACACACACACGCACACACGCACACAAACATACACTTTTCACCTCTCGACTCCTACTTATTAGTCGCCCACTCTTCGCCTCTCGACTCCTATCCATTAGTCGCCCCGTACGATTTGCATCGCTTTCTTGCCACGGCTCTTTTCTTATCTCTGCGAGCTGAAGGGACACACACACATACATACACACACACTCACAAACACACACACACACGCACGCACACACGCACACACACATACACTCACACACACACAAACACGCCCACACGCACACACACATACATTTTTCACCTCTCGACTCCTACCTATTAGTCGCCTCTTACGATAGGCAGGGCCTTCTTGCCTTGGCCGTGTTCTTATCACTGCAAGCCGAACGGACACACACACATACTCACACACGCACACACACACGCACACACGCACACAAACATACACTCTTCACCTTTCGACTCCTACCTATTAGTCGCCTCTCACGATAGGCAGGGCCTTCTTGCCTCGGTCGTGTTCTTATTTCTGCAAGCCGAACTAACACACACACATACTCACACACGCACACACACACGCACACACGCACACACACACATACACTCTTCACCTCTCGACTCCTACCAATTAGTCGCCTCTTACGATAGGCAGGGCCTTCTTGCCTTGGCCGTGTTCTTATCACTGCAAGCCGAACGGACACACACACATACTCACACACGCACACACACACGCACACACGCACACAAACATACACTCTTCACCTTTCGACTCCTACCTATTAGTCGCCTCTCACGATAGGCAGGGCCTTCTTGCCTCGGTCGTGTTCTTATTTCTGCAAGCCGAACTAACACACACACATACTCACACACGCACACACACACGCACACACGCACACACACACATACACTCTTCACCTCTCGACTCCTACTTATTACTTGCCTCTTACGACAGGCAGGGCCTTCTTGCCACGGCTGTGTTCTTATCTCTGCGAGCCGACCGCACACACACACACTCACACACTCACATACACACACACATAAACACGCACAAACACGTACACGCACACACTCTCCACCTCTCGACTCCTATCCATTAGTCGCCTCTTACGACAGGCAGGGCCTTCTTGCTACGGACGTGTTCTTATCTCTGCGAGCCAAACGGACACACACACACACACACACTCGCACACACACATACACATACATACACGCTTCACCTCTCGACTCCTACCCGTTAGTCGCCTCTTACGACATTCAGGGACTTCTTGCCACGGCCGTGTTCTTATCTCTGCGAGCCGAACGGACACACACACACTCACACAAACACACGCACACACGCACACACGCACACACACGCACCCACACACACGCACACGCACACGCACACACTCTCCACCTCTCGACTCCTATCCATAAGCCACCTCTTAAGACAGGCAGGGCCTTCTGCCACGGCCGTAATCTTATCTCTGCGAGCCGAGCGGACAAACACACACTCACACACACACACATACACTCTTCACCTCTCGACCCCTACCTTTTAGTCGCCTCTTACAAGAGGCAGGGCCTTCTGCCCCGGCCGTATTCATATCTCTGCAAGCCGAACGGACACACACACTTATACACACACTCACACACGCACAAACACACATACACGCACACACGCACACACACATACACTCTTCACCTATCGACTACTACCAATTAGTCGCTCCTTACAGCAAGCATGGCCTTTTTGCCACGGCCGTATTCTTATCTCTGCAAGCCGAACGGACACACACACATACTCACACACGCACACACACGCACACACGCACACAAACATACACTCTTCACCTCTCGACTCCTACCTATTAGTCGCCTCTTACGATAGGCAGGGCCTTCTTCCCTCGGTCGTGTTCTTATTTCTGCAAGCCGAACTAACACACACACATACTCACACACGCACACACACACGCACACACGCACACACACACATACACTCTTCACCTCTCGACTCCTACTTATTACTCGCCTCTTACGACAGGCAGGGCCTTCTTGCCACGGCTGTGTTCTTATCTCTGCGAGCCGACCGCACACACACACACTCACACACTCACATACACACACACTTAAACACGCACGCACACGTACACGCACACACTCTCCACCTCTCGACTCCTATCCATTAGTCGCCTCTTACGACAGGCAGGGCCTTTTTGCTACGGACGTGTTCTTATCTCTGCGGGCCAAATGGACACACACACACACACACTCGCACACACACATACACACACATACACGCTTTACCTCTCGACTCCTACCCAGTAGTCGCCTCTTACGACATTCAGGGACTTATGCCACGGCCGTGTTCTTATCTCTGCGAGCCGAACGGACACACACACACTCACACACACACACTCACACACACGCACCCACACACACGCACACGCACACGCACACACTATCCACCTCTCGACTCCTATCCATTAGCCGCCTCTTAAGACAGGCAGGGCCTTCTTGCCACGGCCGTAATCTTATCTCTGCGAGCCGAGCGGACAAACACACACACTCACACACACACACACACACATACACTCTTCACCTCTCGACCCCTACCTTTTAGTCGCCTCTTACGAGAGGCAGGGCCTTCTTGCCCCGGCCGTATTCATATCTCTGCAAGCCGAACGGACACACACACATACTTACACACGCACACACACGCACACACACACGCACACACGCACACACACATACACTCTTCACCTCTCGACTCCTACTTATTAGTCGACCCTTACAAGAGGCAGGGCCTTCTGGCCTCGGCCGTATTCTTATCTCTGCAAGTCAAACGGATACACACACATACACACACACTCACACACGCCCACACACGCACACACGCACACACACATACACACACATACACGCTTCACCTCTCGACTCCTACCCATTAGTCGCCTCTTATGACATTCAGGGACTTCTTGCCACGGCCATGTTCTTATCTCTGCGAGCCGAACGGACACACACAGACTCACACAAACACACGCACACACGCATACACACGCACCCACACACACGCACACGCACACGCACACACTCTCCACCTCTCGACTCCTATCCATTAGCCGACTCTTAAGACAGGCAGGGCCTTCTTGCCACGGCCGTAATCCTATCTCTGCGAGCCGAGCGGACAAACACACACACTTACACACACACACACATACACTCTTCACCTCTCGACCCCTACCTTTTAGTCGCCTCTTACGAGAGGCAGGGCCTTCTTGCCCCGGCCGTATTCATATCTCTGCAAGATGAACGGACACACACACTTATACACACACACTCACACACGCACAAACACACACACGCACACACGCACACACACATACACTCTTCACCTCTCGACTCCTACCTTTTAGTCGCCTCTTACGATAAGCAGGGCCTTCTTGCCGCGGTCGTGTTCTCATCTCTGCAAGCCAAACTAACACACACACATACTTACACACGCACACACACGCACACACACACGCACACACGCACACACACATACACTCTTCACCTCTCGACTCCTACTTATTAGTCGACCCTTAAAGGAGGCAGGGCCTTCTGGCCTCGGCCGTATTCTTATCTCTGCAAGTCAAACGGATACACACACATACACACACACTCACACACGCCCACACACGCACACACGCACACACACATACACACACATACACGCTTCACCTCTTGACTCCTACCCATTAGTCGCCTCTTACGACATTCAGGGACTTCTTGCCACGGCCGTGTTCTTATCTCTGCGAGCCGAACGGACACACACAGACTCACACAAACACACGCACACACGCACACACACGCACCCACACACACGCACACGCACACGCACACACTCTCCACCTCTCGACTCCTATCCATTAGCCGCCTCTTAAGACAGGCAGGGCCTTCTTGCCACGGCCGTAATCCTATCTCTGCGAGCCGAGCGGACAAACACACACACTTACACACACACACACATACACTCTTCACCTCTCGACCCCTACCTTTTAGTCGCCTCTTACGAGAGGCAGGGCCTTCTTGCCCCGGCCGTATTCATATCTCTGCAAGACGAACGGACACACACACTTATACACACACACTCACACACGCACAAACACACATACACGCACACACGCACACACGCACACACACATACACTCTTCACCTATCGACTACTACTAATTAGTCGCTCCTTACAGCAAGCATGGCCTTTTTGCCACGGCCGTATTTTTATCTCTGCAAGCCGAACGGACACACACACATACTCACACACGCACACACACACGCACACACGCACACAAACATACACTCTTCACCTCTCGACTCCTACCTATTAGTCGTCTCTTACGATAGGCAGGGCCTTCTTGCCTCGGTCGTGTTCTTATTTCTGCAAGCCGAACTAACACACACACATACTCACACACGCACACACACACGCACACACGCACACACACACATACACTCTTCACCTCTCGACTCCTACTTATTACTCGCCTCTTACGACAGGCAGGGCCTTCTTGCCACGGCTGTGTTCTTATCTCTGCGAGCCGACCGCACACACACACACTCACACACTCACATACACACACACTTGAACACGCACGCACACGTACACGCACACACTCTCCACCTCTCGACTCCTATCTATTAGTCGCCTCTTACGACAGGCAGGGCCTTCTTGCTACGGACGTGTTCTTATCTCTGCGGGCCAAACGGACACACACACACACACACTCGCACACACACATACACACACATACACGCTTTACCTCTCGACTCCTACCCATTAGTCGCCTCTTACGACATTCAGGGACTTCTTGCCACGGCCGTGTTCTTATCTCTGCGAGCCGAACGGACACACACACACTCACACACACACACGCACACACGCACACACACGCACCCACACACACGCACACGCACACGCACACACTCTCCACCTCTCGACTAATATCCATTAGCCGCCTCTTAAGACAGGCAGGGCCTTCTTGCCACGGCCGTAATCTTATCTCTGCGAGCCGAGCGGACAAACACACACACTCACACACACACACATACACTCTTCACCTCTCGACCCCTACCTTTTAGTCGCCTCTTACGAGAGGCAGGGCCTTCTTGCCCCGGCCGTATTCATATCTCTGCAAGCCGAACGGACACACACACTTATACACACACACTCACACACGCACAAACACACACACGCACACACGCACACACACATACACTCTTCACCTCTCGACTCCTACCTTTTAGTCGCCTCTTACGTTAAGCAGGGCCTTCTTGCTGCGTTCGTGTTCTCATCTCTGCAAGCCAAACTAACACACACACATACTCACACACCCACACACACGCACACACACACGCACACACGCACACACACACATACACTCTTCACCTCTCGACTCCTACTTTTTAGTTGACCCTTACAAAAGGCAGGGCCTTCTGGCCTCGGCCGTATTCTTATCTCTGCAAGCCAAACGGACACACACACATACACACACACTCACACACGCCCACACACGCACACACGCACACACACACACACACATACACTCTTCACCTCTCGACTCCTACCCATTATTCTCCTCTTACGACAGGCAGGGACTTCTTGCCACGGCCGTGTTCTTATCTCTGCAAGCCGAACGGACACACACACATACTCACACACGCACACACACACGCACACACGCACACACACACATACACTCTTCACCTCTCGACTCCTACCCATTATTCTCCTATTACGACAGGCAGGGACTTCTTGCCACGGCCGTGTTCTTATCTCTGCAAGCCGAACGGACACACACACACACGCACACACTCTCCACCTCTCGACTCCTACCCATTAGTCGTTTCTTACGACAGGCAGGGCCTTCTTGCCTCGGTCGTATTCTTATCTCTGCAAGCCAAACGGACACACACCCACACACAAATACACACACATACTCACACACGCACAAACACACGCACACACAAAGACACATACACTTTTCACCTCTCGACTCCTATTCATTAGTCGCCTCTTACGACAGGCAGGGACTTCTTGCCACGGCCGTGTTCTTATCTCTGCGAGCCGACTGGGCACACACACACTGACACACACACACATTCACACACACACTCACACACGTACGCACACACGCAAACACACACATACACTCTTCACCTCTCGACTCCTACCCATTATTCTCCTCTTACGACAGGCAGGGCCTTCTTGCCACGGCTGTGTTCTTATCTCTGCGAGCCGACCGCACACACACACACTCACACACTCACATACACACACACTTGAACACGCACGCACACGTACACGCACACACTCTCCACCTCTCGACTCCTATCTATTAGTCGCCTCTTACGACAGGCAGGGCCTTCTTGCTACGGACGTGTTCTTATCTCTGCGGGCCAAACGGACACACACACACACACTCGCACACACACATACACACACATACACGCTTTACCTCTCGACTCCTACCCATTAGTCGCCTCTTACGACATTCAGGGACTTCTTGCCACGGCCGTGTTCTTATCTCTGCGAGCCGAACGGACACACACACACTCACAAACACACACGCACACACGCACACACACGCACCCACACACACGCACACGCACACGCACACACTCTCCACCTCTCGACTAATATCCATTAGCCGCCTCTTAAGACAGGCAGGGCCTTCTTGCCACGGCCGTAATCTTATCTCTGCGAGCCGAGCGGACAACACACACACTCACACACACACACATACACTCTTCACCTCTCGACCCCTACCTTTTAGTCGCCTCTTACGAGAGGCAGGGCCTTCTTGCCCCGGCCGTATTCATATCTCTGCAAGCCGAACGGACACACACACTTATACACACACACTCACACACGCACAAACACACACACGCACACACGCACACACACATACACTCTTCACCTCTCGACTCCTACCTTTTAGTCGCCTCTTACGTTAAGCAGGGCCTTCTTGCTGCGTTCGTGTTCTCATCTCTGCAAGCCAAACTAACACACACACATACTCACACACCCACACACACGCACACACACACGCACACACGCACACACACACACATACACTCTTCACCTCTCGACTCCTACTTTTTAGTTGACCCTTACAAGAGGCAGGGCCTTCTGGCCTCGGCCGTATTCTTATCTCTGCAAGCCAAACGGACACACACACATACACACACACTCACACACGCCCACACACGAACACACGCACACACACACACACATACACTCTTCACCTCTCGACTCCTACCCATTATTCTCCTCTTACGACAGGCAGGGACTTCTTGCCACGGCCGTGTTCTTATCTCTGCAAGCCGAACGGACACACACACATACTCACACACGCACACACACACGCACACACGCACACACACACATACACTCTTCACCTCTCGACTCCTACCCATTATTCTCCTATTACGACAGGCAGGGACTTCTTGCCACGGCCGTGTTCTTATCTCTGCAAGCCGAACGGACACACACACACACGCACACGCACACACTCTCCACCTCTCGACTCCTACCCATTAGTCGTTTCTTACGACAGGCAGGGCCTTCTTGCCTCGGTCGTATTCTTATCTCTGCAAGCCAAACGGACACACACCCACACACAAATACACACACATACTCACACACGCACAAACACACGCACACACACAAAGACACATACACTCTTCACCTCTCGACTCCTATTCATTAGTCGCCTCTTACGACAGGCAGGGACTTCTTGCCACGGCCGTGTTCTTATCTCTGCGAGCCGACTGGGCACACACACACTGACACACACACACATTCACACACACACTCACACACGTACGCACACACGCAAACACACACATACACTCTTCACCTCTCGACTCCTACCCATTATTCTCCTCTTACGACAGGCAGGGACTTCTTGCCACGGCCGTGTTCTTATCTCTGCAAGCCGAACGGACACACACACACGCACACACACACACGCACTCGCACACGCACACGCACACGCACACACTCTCCACCTCTCGACTCCTATCCATTAGTCGCCTCTTAAGACAGGCAGGGCCTTCTTGCCTCGGCCGTATTCATATCTCTGCAAGCCAAACGGACACACACACAAATACACACACATACTCACACACGCACAAATACACGCACACACGCACACAAACATACACTCTTCACCTCTCGACTCCTACCTATTAGTCGTCTCTTACGATAGGCAGGGCCTTCTTGCCTCGGTCGTGTTCTTCTTTCTGCAAGCCGAACTAACACACACACATACTCACACACGCACACACACACGCACACACGCACACACACGCACACACACACATACACTCTTCACCTCTCGACTCCTACTTATTACTCGCCTCTTACGACAGGCAGGGCCTTCTTGCCACGGCTGTGTTCTTATCTCTGCGAGCCGACCGCACACACACACACTCACACACTCACATACACACACACTTAAACACGCACGCACACGTACACGCACACACTCTCCACCTCTCGACTCCTATCCATTAGTCGCCTCTTACGACAGGCAGGGCCTTCTTGCTACGGACGTGTTCTTATCTCTGCGGGCCAAACGGACACACACACACACACTCGCACACACACATACACACACATACACGCTTTACCTCTCGACTCCTACCCATTAGTCGCCTCTTACGACATTCAGGGACTTCTTGCCACGGCCGTGTTCTTATCTCTGCGAGCCGAACGGACACACACACACTCACACACACACACGCACACACGCACACACACGCACCCACACACACGCACACGCACACGCACACACTCTCCACCTCTCGACTAATATCCATTAGCCGCCTCTTAAGACAGGCAGGGCCTTCTTGCCACGGCCGTAATCTTATCTCTGCGAGCCGAGCGGACAAACACACACACTCACACACACACACACACACATACACTCTTCACCTCTCGACCCCTACCTTTTAGTCGCCTCTTACGAGAGGCAGGGCCTTCTTGCCCCGGCCGTATTCATATCTCTGCAAGCCGAACGGACACACACACTTATACACACACACTCACACACGCACAAACACACACACGCACACACGCACACACACATACACTCTTCACCTCTCGACTCCTACCTTTTAGTCGCCTCTTACGATAAGCAGGGCCTTCTTGCTGCGTTCGTGTTCTCATCTCTGCAAGCCAAACTAACACACACACATACTCACACACCCACACACACGCACACACACACGCACACACGCACACACACACATACACTCTTCACCTCTCGACTCCTACTTTTTAGTTGACCCTTACAAGAGGCAGGGCCTTCTGGCCTCGGCCGTATTCTTATCTCTGCAAACCAAACGGACACACACACATACACACACACTCACACACGCCCACACACGCACACACGCACACACACACACACACATACACTCTTCACCTCTCGACTCCTACCCATTATTCTCCTCTTACGACAGGCAGGGACTTCTTGCCACGGCCGTGTTCTTATCTCTGCAAGCCGAACGGACACACACACATACTCACACACGCACACACACACGCACACACGCACACACACACATACACTCTTCACCTCTCGACTCCTACCCATTAATCTCCTATTACGACAGGCAGGGACTTCTTGCCACGGCCGTGTTCTTATCTCTGCAAGCCGAACGGACACACACACACACGCACACGCACACACTCTCCACCTATCGACTCCTACCCATTAGTCGTTTCTTACGACAGGCAGGGCCTTCTTGCCTCGGTCGTATTCTTATCTCTGCAAGCCAAACGGACACACACCCACACACAAATACACACACACATACTCACACACGCACAAACACACGCACACACACAAAGACACATACACTCTTCACCTCTCGACTCCTATTCATTAGTCGCCTCTTACGACAGGCAGGGACTTCTTGCCACGGCCGTGTTCTTATCTCTGCGAGCCGACCGGGCACACACACACTGACACACACACACATTCACACACACACTCACACACGTACGCACACACGCAAACACACACATACACTCTTCACCTCTCGACTCCTACCCATTATTCTCCTCTTACGACAGGCAGGGACTTCTTGCCACGGCCGTGTTCTTATCTCTGCAAGCCGAACGGACACACACACACACGCACACACACACACGCACTCGCACACGCACACGCACACGCACACACTCTTTACCTCTCGACTCCTATCCATTAGTCGCCTCTTAAGACAGGCAGGGCTTTCTTGCCTCGGCCGTATTCATATCTCTGCAAGCCAAGCGGACACACACACAAATACACACACATACTCACACACGCACAAACACACGCACACACACAAAGACACATACACTCTTCACCTCTCGACTCCTATTCATTAGTCGCCTCTTACGACAGGCAGGGACTTCTTGCTACAGCCGTGTTCTTATCTCTGCGAGCCGACCGGACACACACACACACGCACACACACACGCACTCGCACACGCACACGCACACGCACACACTCTTCACCTCTCGACTCCTACCCATTATTCTCCTCTTACGACAGGCGAGGACTTCTTGCCACGGCCGTGTTCTTATCTCTGCAAGCCGAACGGACACACACACACACGCACACACACACGCACTCGCACACGCACACGCACACGCACACACTCTTCACCTCTCGACTCCTACCCATTATTCTCCTCTTACGACAGGCAGGGACTACTTGCCACGGCCGTGTTCTTATCTCTGCAAGCCGAACGGACACACACATACACACACACTCACACACACACGCACACACGCACGCACACACGCACACACACATACACTCACACACACAAACACGCACATACGCACACACACATACATTCTTCACCTCTCGACTCCTACCTATTAGTCGTCTCTCACGACAGGCAGGGTCTTCTTGCCTCTTCCGTGTTCTTATCTCTGCAAGCCAAACAGACACACACACACTCACACACACACACATACACTCTTAACCTCTCGACTCCTACCCATTAGTCACCTCTTAAGACAGGCAGGGCCTTCTTGCCTCGGCCGTATTCTTATCTCTGCAAGCCGAACGGACACACACACATACACACACGCTTACACACGCACACACGCACACACACACGCACACACACATACACTCTTTACCTCTCGACTCCTACCCATTAGTCGCTTCTTATAATAGGCAGGGCCTTCTTGCTACGGCCATGTTCTTATCTCTGCGAGCCGAACGGACATACACACACACTCAAACACACACGCACGCTCATACGCACACACACACACGCACACACGCACACGCACACGCACACGCACACGCACACACTCCACCTCTCGACTCCTATCCATTAGTCACCTCTTAAGACAGGCAGGGCCTTCTTGCCTCGGCCGTATTCTTATCTCTGCAAGCCGAATGGACGCATACCTACATACACACACACATTTACACACGCACAAACACACACACACCCACACACGCACCCACACATACACATACACTATTCACCTCTCGACTCCTACCTATTAGTCGCCCCTTACAAGAGGCAGGGCCTTCTTGCCTCGGCCGTATTCTAATCTCTGCGAACCGAATGGACACACACATCCATACACACACATATTTACACACGCACAAACACACTCACATACACATACACTCTTAACCTCTCGACTCCTACCCATTAGTCGCCTCTTACGACAGGCAGGGCCTTCTTGCCACGGCCGTGTTCTCATTACAGCGAGCCGACCGGACACACACACACACGCACACACAAACACACGCACACAGGCACAAACGCACACACGCAAACGCACACGCTCACGCACACACTCTCCACCTCTCGATTCCTATCCATTAGTCGCCTCTTAAGACAGGCAGGGCCTTCTTGCCACGGACGTATTTTTATCTCTGCGAGCCGAACGGACACACACACACACGCACAGACAAACACACGCACACAGGCACACACGCACACACGCACACGTACACGCACACGCACACCCTCTTCACCTCTCGACTCCTATCCATTAGTCGCCTCTTAAGACAGGCAGGGCCTTCTTGCCTCGGCCGTATTCTTATCTCTGCAAGCCAAACGGACACACACACATACACACACACACTCACACACACAAGCACGCACACACGCACACACACGCACACACACAAATACACTTTTCACCTCTCGACTCCTACCCATTAGTCGCCTCTTACGACAGGCATGGCCTTCTTGCCTCGGCCGTATTCTAATTTCTGCGAACCGAATGGACACACACATACATACACACATACATTTACACACGCACAAACACACACACACCCACACACACACACACACATACACATACACTATTCACCTCTCGACTCCTACCTATTAGTCGCCCCTTACAAGAGGCAGGGCCTTCTTGCCTCGGCCGTATTCTAATCTTTGCGAACCGAATGGACACACACATACATACAAACACATATTTACACACGCACAAACACACACACACCCACACACGCACACACACATACACATACACTCTTAACCTCTCGACTCCTACCCATTAGTCGCCTCTTACGACATTCAGGGACTTCTTGCCACGGACGTATTCTTATCTCTGCAAGCCGAACGGACACACACACATACTCACACACGCACACACACACGCACACACGTACACACACACACATACACTCTTCACCTCTCGACTCCTACCCATTAGTCGCCTCTTACGACAGGCAGGGCCTTCTTGCCACGGCCGTGTTCTCATTTCAGCGAGCCGACCGGACACACACACACGCACACACAAACACACGCACACAGGCACACACGTACACACGCACACGTACACGCACACGCACACACTCTCCACCTCTCGACTCCTATCCATTAGTCGCCTCTTAAGACAGGCAGGGCCTTCTTGCAACGAACGCATTCTTATCTCTGCGAGCCGAACGGACACACACACACACACTCACACACAAACACACACACGCAAGCACAAATACACTATTCACCTCTCGACTTCTACCCATTATTCTCCTCTTACGACAGGCAGGGACTTCTTGCCACGGCCGTGTTCTTATATCTGCAAGCCGAACGGACACACACACACACGCACACACAAACACACGCACACAGGCACACACGCACACACGCACACGCACACCCACACGCACACACTCTCCACCTCTCGATTCCTATCCATTAGTCGCCTCTTAAGACAGGCAGGGCCTTCTTGCCACGGACGTATTCTTATCTCTGCGAGCCGAACGGACACACACACACGCACAGACAAACACACACACACAGGCACACACACACACACGCGCGCACACACACATACACTCTTCACCTCTCGACTCCTATCCATTAGTCGCCTCTTAAGACAGGCAGGGCCTTCTTGCCTCGGCCGTATTCTTATCTCTGCAAGCCAAACGGACACACACACACATACACACAGACACATACACTCTTCACCTCTCGACTCCTACCCATTAGTCACCTCTTACGACAGGCATGGCCTTCTTGAAACCGCTGATTTCTTATCTCTGCGAGCCAAAGGGACACACATACACATACACACACACTCACACACACACGCACACACGCACGCACACATACACTCTTCACGTCTCGACTCCTACCTATTAGTCGCCCCTTACAAGAGGCAGGGCCTTCTTGCCTCGGCCGTATTCTTATCTCTGCAAGCCAAACGGACACACACACATACTTACACACGCACACACACACGCACACACGCATACACACATACACTCTTCACCTCTCGTCTCCTACCTATTAGTCGCCCCTTACAAAAGGCAGGGTCTTCTTGCCTTGGCCGTATTCTTATCTCTGCAATCCAAACGGACACACAAACATACACACACACTCACACACGCACACACACGCACACACGCACACACACACATATACACTCTTCAGCACTCGACTCCTACCCATTAGTCGCCTCTGACGACAGGCAGGGCCTTCTTGCCACGGCCGTGTTCTTATCTCTGCGAGCCTACTGGACACACACACACTCACACACACAAATACACACACACACTCACACACCACACACACGCACACACGCACACACACACATACACTCTTCACCTCTCGACTCGTACCCATTAGTCGCCTCTTACGACAGGCAGGGCCTTGTTGCCACGGCCGTGTTCTTATCTCTGCGAGACGACCGGACACACACACACACTCACACAAGCACACACACGCACACACGCACACACACACACATACACTCTTCACCTCTCGACTCCTACCTATTACTCGCCCCTTACGACAGGCAGGGCCTTCTTGCCTCGGCTGTATTCTTATCTCTGCAGGCCGAACGGACACACATACATACACACACACTCACACACGCACACACACACACACTCACACACACACACACACGCACACACACACATACACTCTTCACCTTTCGACTCCTACCCATTAGTCGCCTCCTACGACAGATAGGGCCTTCTTGTCACGGCCGTATTCTTATCTCTGCGAGCCGAACGGACACATACACACACACACACTCACACACGCACAGACGCACACACACACATACACTCTTCACCTCTCGACTCCTACCCATTAGTCGTCTCTTAAGACAGGCAGGGCCTTTTTGCCACGGCCGTGTTTTTATCTCTGCGAGCCATACAGACACACACACACTCACACACACACACACCTAAACTCTTCACCTCTCCACTCCTACACATTATACGCCTCTTTCGACAGGCAGAGCCTTTTTGCCACGGCCGTGTTCTTATCTTTGCGAGCCATACAGACACACATACACATTCACACACACACACACACCTACACTCTTCACCTCTCGACTCCTACCTATTACTCGCACCTTACGACAGGCAGGGCGTTCTTGCCTCGGCTGTATTCTTACCTATGCAGGCCGAACGGACACACATACATACACACACACTCGCACACGCACACACACACACTCACACACACACGCACACACAGACACACACATACACTCTTCACCTCTCGACTCCTACCCATTAGTCGCCTCTTACGACAGGCAGGGCTTCTTGCCACGGCCGTATTCTTATCTCTGCGAGCCAACGGACACACACACACACTCACACACGCACACACGCACACACACACACACACACATACACTCTTCACCTCTCGACTCCTACCCATTAGTCGTCTCTTACGACCGGCAGGGCCTTTTTGCCACGGCCGTGTTTTTACCTCTGCGAGCCATACAGACACACACACACACTCACAACCACACACACACACTCACAACCACACACACACACCTAAACTCTTCTAAACGACAGGCAGGGCCTTCTTGCCACGGCTGTATTCTTATCTCTGCAAGCCGAACGGACACACACACACATACACTCACACACGCACACACACACACACTCACACACAGGTACACTCTTCAACTCTCGATTCCTACCCATTAGTTGCTCCTTACAGCAGGCATGGCCTTCTTGCCACGGCCGTATTCGTACCCCTGCGAGCAGAAGAGACACGCACACACACACACACACACATACACATACACACACACACGCGCGCACACACACACATACACTCTCAACCTCTCGACTCCTACCCATTATTCTCCTCTTACGACAGGCAGAGCCTTTTTGCCACGGCCGTGTTCATATCTCTGCGAGCCGACCGGACACACACACACTGACACACACACACTCACACACACACTAACACACGCACGCACACACGCACACAAACACACACACATACACTCTTCACCCCTCGACTCCTACCCATTATTCTGCTCTTACGACAGGCAGGGCATTCTTGCCACGGACGTATTCTTATCTCTGCGAGCCGAACAGACACACACACACACACACACTCGCACACACACACACACACACACACATACACGCTCCACCTCTCGACTCCTACCCATTAGTCGCCTCTTACGACATTCAGGGACTTTTTGCTACGGCCGTGTTCTTATCTCTGCGAGCCGAACGGACACACACACACTCACACACACACGCACACACGCACACACGCACACAAACATACACTCTTCACCTCTCGACTCCTACCTATTAGTCGCCTCTTACGATAGGCAGGGCCTTCTTGCCTCGGTCGTGTTTTTATCTCTGCAAGCCGAACTAACACACACACATACTCACACACGCACACACACACGCACACACGCACACACACATACACTTTTCACCTCTCGACTCCTACTTATTAGTCGCCCACTCTTCGCCTCTCGACTCCTATCCATTAGTCGCCCCGTACGATTTGCATCGCTTTCTTGCCACGGCTCTTTTCTTATCTCTGCGAGCTGAAGGGACACACACACATACATACACACACACTCACAAACACACACACACACACGCACGCACACACGCACACACACATACACTCACACACACACAAACACGCCCACACGCACACACACATACATTCTTCTCCTCTCGACTCCTACCTATTAGTCGCCTCTTACGATAGGCAGGGCCTTCTTGCCTTGGCCGTGTTCTTATCACTGCAAGCCGAACGGACACACACACACATACTCACACACGCACACACACACACGCACACACGCACACAAACATACACTCTTCACCTCTCAACTCCTACCTATTAGTCGCCTCTTACGATAGGCAGTGCCTTCTTGCCTCAGTCGTGTTCTTATTTCTGCAAGCCGAACTAACACACACACATACTCACACACGCACACACACACGCACACACGCACACACACACATAAACTCTTCACCTCTCGACTCCTACTTATTACTTGCCTCTTACGACAGGCAGGGCCTTCTTGCCACGGCTGTGTTCTTATCTCTGCGAGCCGACCGCACACACACACACACTCACACACTCACATACACACACACATAAACACGCACGCACACGTACACGCACACACTCTCCACCTCTCGACTCCTATCCATTAGTCGCCTCTTACGACAGGCAGGGCCTTCTTGCTACGGACGTGTTCTTATCTCTGCGAGCCAAACGGACACACACACACACACACTCGCACACACACATACACACACATACACGCTTCACCTCTCGACTCCTACCCATTAGTCGCCTCTTACGACATTCAGGGACTTCTTGCCACGGCCGTGTTCTTATCTCTGCGAGCCGAACGGACACACACACACTCACACAAACACACGCACACACGCACACACACGCACCCACACACACGCACACGCACACGCACACACTCTCCACCTCTCGACTCCTATCCATAAGCCACCTCTTAAGACAGGCAGGGCCTTCTGCCACGGCCGTAATCTTATCTCTGCGAGCCGAGCGGACAAACACACACACTCACACACATACACACATACACTCTTCACCTCTCGACCCCTTCCTTTTAGTCGCCTCTTACGACAGGCAGGGCCTTCTTGCTACGGACGTGTTTTTATCTCTGCGAGCCAAACGGACACACACACACACACACTCGCACACACACATACACACACATACACGCTTCACCTCTCGACTCCTACCCATTAGTCGCCTCTTACGACAGGCAGGGACTTCTTGCCACGGCCGTGTTCTTATCTCTGCGAGCCGAACGGACACACACACACTCACACGCACACACGCACACACATACGCACACACGCACACACACACAAATACACTCTTCACCTCTCGACTCCTACCCATTAGTCGCCTCTTACGACAGGCAGGGCCTTCTTGCCTCGGCCGTATTTTTATCTCTGCAAGCCAAACGGACACACAGACATACACACACACACTCACACACGCACAAACACACGCACACACACACAGACACATACACTCTTCACCTCTCGACTCCTACCTATTAGTCGTCTCTCACGACAGGCAGGGCCTTCTTGCCTCGGCCGTGTTCTTATCTCTGCAAGCCGAACGGACACACACACATACTCACACAAGCACACACACACGCACACACGCACCCACACACATACACTCTTCACCTCTCGACTACTACCTATTAGTCGCCCACTCTTCACCTCTCGACTCCTACCCATTAGTCGCCCCGTACGATTTGCATCGCCTTCTTGCCACGGCTGTTTACTTATCTCTGCGAGCCGAAGGGACACACACACATACACACACACACACTCACAAACACATACACACACACGCACGAACACACGCACACACACATACATCACACACACACAAACAAGCACACACGCACACACACATACATTCTTCACCTCTCGACTCCTGCCTATTAGTCGCCTCTTACGACAGGCAGGGCCTTCTTGCCTTGGCCGTGTTCTTATCACTGCAAGCCGAACGGACACACACACCTACTCACACACGCACACACACACGCACACACGCACACACACATACACTCTTCACCTCTCGACTCCTACCTATTAGTCGCCTCTTCGACAGGCAGGGCCTTCTTGCCACGGTTGTGTTCTCATTTCAGCGAGCCGACCGGACACACACACACACGGACACACAAACACACGCACACAGGCACAAACGCACCCACGCAAACGCACACGCACACGCACACACTCTCCACCTCTCGACTTCTATCCATTAGTCGCCTCTTAAGACAGGCAGGGCCTTCTTGCCACGAACGCATTCTTATCTCTGCGAGCCGAACGGACACACACACACACTCACACAGACAAGCACGCACACACGCCAGTTACACGCACACACACACATACACTCACGCACACACAAACACGCACACACGCACACACACATACATTCTTCACCTCTCGACTCCTACCTATTAGTCGTCTCTCACGACAGGCAGGGCCTTCTTGCCTCGGCCGTGTTCTTATCTCTGCAAGCCGAACGGACACACACACATACTCACACAAGCACACACACACGCACACACGCACCCACACACATACACTCTTCACCTCTCGACTACTACCTATTAGTTGCCCACTCTTCACCTCTCGACTCCTACCCATTAGTCGCCCCGTACGATTTGCATTGCCTTCTTGCCACGGCTGTTTACTTATCTCTGCGAGCCGAAGGGACACACACACATACACACACACACACTCACAAACACATACACACACACGCACGAACACACGCACACACACATACACTCACACACACACAAACAAGCACACACGCACACACACATACATTCTTCACCTCTCGACTCCTACCTATTAGTCGCCTCTTACGACAGGCAGGGCCTTCTTGCCTTGGCCGTGTTCTTATCACTGCAAGCCGAACGGACACACACACCTACTCACACACGCACACACACACGCACACACGCACACACACATACACTCTTCACCTCTCGACTCCTACCTATTAGTCGCCTCTTACGATAGGCAGGGCCTTCTTGCCTCGGTCGTGTTCTTATTTCTGCAAGCCGAACTAACACACACACATACTCAAACACGCACACACACACGCACACACGCACACACACACATACACTCTTCACCTCTCGACTCCTACTTATTACTCGCCTCTTACGACAGGCAGGGCCTTCTTGCCACGGCTGTGTTCTTATCTCTGCGAGCCGACCGCACATACACACACTCACACACACTCACACACTCACATACACACACACTTAAACACGCAAGCACACACGCACACACACACACACATACACTCTTCACGTGACAAACACACGCACACAGGCACACACGCACACACGCACACACACACGCACACACGCACACAAACATACACTCTTTACCTCTCGACTCCTACCTATTAGTCGCCCCTTACGATAGGAAGGGCCTTCTTGCCTCAGTCGTGTTCTTATTTCTGAAAGCCGAACTAACACACACACATACTCACACACGCACACACACACGCACACACGCACACACGCACACACACACATACACTCTTCACCTCTCGACTCCTACTTATTACTCGCCTCTTACGACAGGCAGGGCCTTCTTGCCACGGCTGTGTTCTTATCTGTGCGAGCCGACCGCACACACACACACTCACACACACTCACACACTCACATACACACACACTTAAACACGCACGCACAGGTACACGTACACACTCTTCACCTCTCGACTCCTATCCATTAGTCGCCTCTTACGACAGTCAGGGCCTTCTTGCTACGGACCTGTTCTTATATCTGCGAGCCAAACGGACACACACACACACACACACTCGCACACACACATACACACACATACACGCTTCACCTCCCGACTCCTACCCATTAGTCGCCTCTTACGACATTCAGGGACTTCTTGCCACGGCCGTGTTCTTATCTCTGCGAGCCGAACGGACACACACACACTCACACACACACACGCACTCACATACACAAACACTTAAACACGCACGCACAGGTACACGTACACACTCTTCACCTCTCGACTCCTATCCATTAGTCGCCTCTTACGACAGTCAGGGCCTTCTTGCTACGGACGTGTTCTTATATCTGCGAGCCAAACGGACACACACACACACACACTCGCACACACACATACACACACATACACGCTTCACCTCTCGACTCCTACCTATTAGTCGCCTCTTACGATAGGCAGGGCCTTCTTGCCTCAGTCGTGTACTTATTTCTGCAAGCCGAACTAACACACACACATACTCACACACGCACACACACACGCACACACGCACACACACACATACACTCTTCACCTCTCGACTCCTACTTATTACTCGCCTCTTACGACAGGCAGGGCCTTCTTGCCACGGCTGTGTTCTTATCTCTGCGAGCCGACCGCACATACACACACTCACACACACTCACACACTCACATACACACACACTTAAACACGCAAGCACACACGCACACACACACACACACATACACTCTTCACCTCTCGACTCCTACTTATTACTCGCCTCTTACGACAGGCAGGGCCTTCTTGCCACGGCTGTGTTCTTATCTCTGCGAGCCGACCGCACACACACACACTCACACACACTCACACACTCACATACACACACACTTAAACACGCACGCACACACGCACACACACACACACATACACTCTTCACCTCTCGACTACTACCCATTATTCTCCTCTTTCGACCGGCAGGGACTTCTTGCCACGGCCGTGTTCTTATCTCTGCAAGCCGAACGGACACACACACACACACGCACACACAAACACACGCACACAGGCACACACGCACACACGCACACGCACACGTACGCGCACACAGTCTCCACCTCTCGACTCCTGCCTATTAGTCGCCTCTTACGACAGGCAGGGCCTTCTTGCCTTGGCCGTGTTCTTATCAC